>NC_140932.1:19601804-19814304 GCF_014529385.1 Adiantum capillus-veneris | reverse complement strand
TGTCCCAGAAGTGCACCAGTCGACTCAGACCCTTATTATTCAGCTTCGTGGCTATCTCTATCCAATAGGGAAATTTGTGGCGGTTCTATAACTTTGGAAAGCCAGGGGACCAATGCAAAATGGAGTTCTTGAAGTATCTGGTTTTCTCCTCCCACATTAAGACTCCTGCTGCTCTATTGCATTTTCTCACCAATTCTCCTGAGCTGCCCCCCAGTCCTAGAGTAGTCCACGCCGGGGCTAACAGCTTGTCATGAACCGCCACCCCTCTTCACTTTCCACCTTTGGAGCCAAGTTTAGCTGCTTCCATAATATCTTTGATCATGACAGTCCGAACTTGATCCTGTTTAGCCAAGGAAACAACAAATTTGGCACAACAAGCTTCTGCATGGGCCACAGGGTTTAGAATTCCAAGGCCTCCTTGATTCTCAGGCCGAGCAACTGATTCCCAATGGGCCCATTGCCATGGCCTCGAGGATTTCGTGTTGTTTTTCCATAAAAACCTTTTCACTGGTTTTAAGAACTCTTTCCAGTGACACTTAGCCATCTTGAGAAGCGGGCTAGTGAAGGCAATATAAGGAATCATAAAGGCATTTATCACTTTTATCCGACTTGGGAATGGGAGAAGAGCATACTCCCACCTACTCATTTTTGTTTTGATTTTTTCAAGCACCCACTCAAATATTTTCTTGTGAGTTACGTCCACCCCCAAGGGGGCTCCCAGATGTCTGAAGATATTCCCTTTTTTGACAATCTCCCCCGACCAGACAGAAGGGTCAAATGAGTCATTTTCCGATAGGGAGATCAGCCTTGACTTCTCTATATTACAATGGGACCCTGAAGCTACTGAAAAAATTTGTACAATCTCCATAGCTTTCCTGATGACCTGGGGGAACACCTTCAGGAAGAGGAGAGAATCATCTGCAAAAAGCCAGGCCTTGCAACTCCCCTCGTTCTGCACTAGCTTCGAGCATCTTGATTAAAGGATGTGATCCTATGGCAAAAAGTAGGGGGGCCAGAGGGCAGCCCTACTTAATAGACCTTTTTACCTCAAAAGAGCCCACAATTCTATCATTGAACAGGAGCTCTGACTGGCTTCCAGCTCCCAATACACTTACCATACGACATAAGTGCATCCCAAAGCCCATGACGGCTTCTATATATGTCCATGTAATGCTGTCATAAGCCTTATCCAGGTCCAACTATAGCAATACACACTCTTGCTTCGTGACAGCTGCGTACTCGATGCCCACCATTGCTGCCAAGATGTTATCATAAATGGACCTTCCTTTGATGAACCCATGTTGATGGGGAGAGATGATCTTGGTTAGTAAGGGGGCTAGTCTGAGGACTACAGCTTTAGCAATAACTTTGTAGGCCACCGACATCATCATTATAGGGCGCCAATGTTTTAGTTGGGGATGGTTTTGATAAGCCCTCTCTTTACACTTAACTCCAACGACACTTCGACAATGGCTTTATTGGCCATCCTTGTGATTGGGACCCAAAATTCTTTATAAAATTCCATCGTCATCCCATCCCAACCAGGGGACTTTTCCTTGCCAAGGGCTTGCAATGAACATTCATCTTCGGAAAATGCCCTTTCCAAGAGATAAGCTTCTGAGTGGGGAATCTTCTTCTTGACACTCTGAAGTAAGGACCCTCTAGCTTTTTCCACTTCTTGGGACTAGATCTCTGGCCATCCAATGATTGGACTAAGATAGTTCAGCATCATACCAGCCATCTCATCATGATTATGAACTGTTGTCCCTTTCTCATCATAGAGCGAGCGGACGTGGCCTCGGCTCTTCTTGATTTTTAACGCTTAAAAAAAAGGGCTTGATTAGAGGCTTCAGGTTGAAGGAAAGTCTACCTAGACAGAAGCCTTGCCTTTTTGATATCTTCCAACTGCTCATTTGCAAGGTTAGATTTGGCTTTGAGCCATTGTTTGTGCTCATCCTCAGTAGCAAGCCCATTGGCTTTTTTGGAGGTAAGCAATTGTACCTCCATTGTAAGTTGCAGGAGGTGTACCTCCCTAGCTTTCTTGATTTGGGGGCCCGAGGTTTTGATTGCTTTCTGGATGCTCCGAGCAAAGAGGTCCCACGCGTTGTGTTTGTTGAGGTCGACATCTTTTTTGAGCTTACCTAGTGCTTTCTTGGTTAGATTCCTGAAAAGAGGGTCTTTGAATAGGTGTGCCCCTGTTACTAACAATTTTTTCCCTCTTCTTGGGGTCTGCTCCTCCCCTGTATTTTTCTTAAAATGTATGTGCAGAGGTATGTGATCCGAGAGTCTTTTTGTTGGGACTACCTTTATCTCCATCAACGACGGTATCCAATCAGCTTGGTGTGAGCAATAGCATCTGTCCAGCCTGGAGGCAGTGCAGGCATACTGGAGACTTGTGTAGGTGAACCCAGGCGTGCTGTTCCATGGCCCATTTTCCCCATTGCTCTCTCTGAAGAATCAAGTGTGAGTTGTTATTGGAAGTTGCAGAATTTCACGTCTACGGTTAGAAATAGCTCGAAAAGACTCAAAACCACTCGATCTGACTGGAGAGTAAGCTGAAAAGTTATCAGAACCAGTTGGTAAGCTCAAAGACACTTCAAGGTAAAAATTTCAAGAGTTCATCAGAACTCAGATTATTTACTTTTTCTTGACATTTTAGGCCAAATTAAGTTTTGACTTGATTCATAGGCTTAAAATAGCTCATATAAGGACTGTATTTAAAAAAATTGCAAAAAAGTGTTCATTTCAAGCCTAAAGTTAATAATCGTGATTATTAACTTTCTACTCTAAATTGACCAAGGTTCATACCATTAACTCATTGCATGTGTTCAAACAACTTTTGTAAAGGCCCAAGAGATTTGGATCACTAAACTAGCAAAAAACTGGGTAAAAACTAAAGTTTGTACTGACTTTTTGAATCTTGAGTGTAAATTGGGGAAAAATTTGTCCAAACTTGTTGAAAATTGATTCATAGACTTATACTGATGTGATAAACATGTGTATATGCTCAGTTACCAAAAAGATGTAAAAATTTGTCAATAGTAAATAATCGTGATTATTTACATCTGTCCCATTTTTTGACTTTTCTGACCAAGTAAGCATACCACTAGTTTTAACATGTTATAATAAGCCCACAAACCAAATTTGGTAAGATTTGGATCACTGGTTTGAAAATTGTGACCAAATTTGCAAAGTTAGTCTGCGGACGAATAATTGATGACCATTTGACCAAAAATTGTCCAAACTTGATGAAACTTGGCTAGTGACCTTAACTTAAGGTGCTTAACAAATCTGTGTCAAAGTTGGGGAAAAGAGTGCAAAAATATAGCTGGAGTAAATAATCACGATTATTTATATCTGCTTCAAAACTTAAGAATTTTGCAAATTTGAGTATACCACAAGGTCAAGCATACCAAGTGGACTTCAAAAATCAATTTTGGTGAAATTTGGATCACAAAAGTGAGACTTAAGCCAGATTCTTGAAATGTGAGTCTACGAACACAAAACAATTGATAAGTTTGATCAGATTTTGTCCAAACTTGTTGAAACTAGTCCAGGGACTTTAACAAATTGTATACTTGCCAAACCAATCCAAAAAGTGCAAAAAACTGACAAAAGTAAATAATCGCAATTATTTACTTCTGCTATCCAGAGACATCAATTTTGAATTTTGAACGTATACAGTGTTAGATCAACATAATATAAAGCCACCGGGCAATTTTGGGTTTAGTCGGATCAAAATTGGTAAATGTTCACTCAGTTTCCAGGTTGCAAATTAAACCTTTGATTTTTTGCTAAAGTCAAATCTGAAAGTCAAATTTTAACTCCCATAGCTCGATTTGAAGTGACACACATAGACCAATCACAAGAGTTAGCAAAAACTCTATTGTCTTTATAGAAGAATAGCTAACTTGATCAAATTTGTACAGGAATCAGGTTGCAGACAAGGAATCAGTGGCTTGACAGAAAGTTGCAATTGAATCAAGTGGAAATTGACAACAAGTCAATCCAAAGGTGAGTACTCTATCCAGGGCTTCATAAGTCTATATGAACCTTAGATCTGGTCGTGTACTAGGAAATCAGGGCATACTTGGAGAAACCTCCAGTAGAGTATCCACCGAAGAAAGCGTGAATCAAGGAAATTCCTTGCACACAATTCTTGAAGAAGTCTCAGACATGAAATCTGGAGGATCCATTCTAGTTGATAAAATTTTTGAGCCTATTAATGCCACCTTGGAAGCCTACCAAGTAGGACATAAAGCAGGCCAAAAAATGGAAAACAAATGGAAAAACTATCCTTCGCATGGAAGCAGCTAAACTGGAAGCTTATCAAAATTTGGTAAGAATCATGCAAGAAATGCTGAAAAAACAAAAACCCAAGCTTGAAAGTATCACAAAACCTGAAGAGCTTGTGGTGAGAGAAACTAAAGAAAAATCCAATGTGGTGGCAGAACCCCACCTTGAACCAAAAGAACCAGAGCTTATAGTGCCTGACAGTGAAGATGCCTTAGACAGAATTCCATTCGTAGAGGAAGATTGGCCAAGACACTTATGGGAAAAAGTGAGAGAGATCAATGATGGGAGCCTAACTCTAAATTCAGCTCCTATAGAGGAAGTATGGTTGGATAACCTACCTTCTGATATGAACATGTATGTACAATCCTTGTACGGGGATTGCGGATCGGAAGCTCCAGGAATGTCGAAACCATTGACTTTGAAAACATTACCTTCTTACTTGGGAGATAACAAAGATGAATCCATCGTGTGTAAGACCACTCAAGTAAAAAGAGTTGAACAGACCCTAGAAGTAGACAACATACATTCAATCATATCTACATGTAATGGAATTTGCCTATTCAATTTGAGAGTAGCGGAATTTAATGAAAGTACTTTCAAGAAATGATTTTGTGAGCATAGCGGGTAGACATAATTGAAGATAGCAACATAATTATAGCAATTAGTTAACTTGGCATGGACAATACTTTTGCAAGAGAGAGAATTTAGAGAACATGACAACAGTTGAGGACCGGATTTATGTGGAGCCGGTCCCCCCTCCAATAGGCATTTGTATTATGATTTCTCCCATAAAGAGAGACTTGTTACAATACATTCTTTGTGTTCCTTGTGACATAGGTGAAGCAATGAAGATGGAAAGCTTCATGCATCACCATCATAGCATAACCTAAACTTGAAGAAAGCTTTAACTATACCAAGCCTCAGTCCCAAGACCTCAAACACCTTCGAAGGTGGAGAGAGCTAGCAAGGAATGAGGGTAGGGAAGAGGAAGAAGAAACATTTCATACGAGAAAGAGCTAGTTCCTCACTTATCATAACTCTTGTGCTAGCATACATAATAGCATAGTAATGAAGAAGAAATAGATGGCAAGCTCAAGCATTGAAGGATGGCTCTTGGATGGATTTGCACTCCATAGCCAAGAGTGTTGGTGTAGGCTCTCAACCTCTACTTGCTTGGAGAAGGAGAGGGAGTTCTTGCACTTTGCATAGTACACAATAAGAGTGTTTGTGAGTGTGTGTGGGTGATTATACCCCCTAAGCACCCCCCTAGCTTGCTTGGGTCGACCCCCCCTTGTAGCTCATGCTTGAAGCTGATTGGACCCCTCCAGGCCTAGCCAATCACAAGCAGGAGCCATTACAAGCAACATGGGTAGCCTTGGGAAAAGTGTCCCCCTTTCCCCTTTCAGAGAGAGGACTTGATAAATGCAAAATCAATTAATTAAATATCCTAAATTATCATTGGACCCCTTGGGTGGCCAACCAATAGGTTTCAGGCACACCATGAGGGCAACATGGGGAGGAACTTGACAAGTGTCCTTGCTGCCTCTTCAAGCTGGGGCTTCCCTTGTGTGTGTGTGTGTGTGTGTGTGTGTGTGTGTGTGTGTGTGTGTGTGTGTGTGTGTGTGTGTGTGTGTGTGTGTGTGTGTGTTCTCTCTCATCCCCCCCCCCTTGTAGGCTCGCCCCCCTCCTTGTAGGGATATTTTTGACTTTGGATGAGCAAGCCCCTTAGTCATCAAGCATGACTAAGCACTTGAAGTAGGGGGTGTTCCCACAAGCATCTCAGGCAAGCTTCTCAAGGCACCTCAAGCACCTTAATCATGCACCAAGTCAAGCACCTCAAGCATGGATCCAGTCAAGCACCTCAAGCATCTTAAGCAAGCACCTCAAGCACGACAAGCACCTTGAGCTTGGGCCGGGTTCCCACCTCAAGCTCAGCCCTAGCTTACCTAAGGTCAAAGGACTTTTACACACATTATTGGAGGTCTTCAATGAAGCTAACCCTAGGGTCTTATGCTCCATTGGTTAGCCTTGCTCTTGAAAGACCATCTCCCATTTGGGCCCCTTTACTATTGGCCCCGTGTTGAGATAGATCTATAAGCACATATCTATATCTTAACACTTGTTCCCATTTATTCTCCCACATTAACTGATCAATTTAATATGAGAAAATCATTTGGGTTGGTTAGATATTAGATTTTATGACATTACCTCTCTCTTGAAATCATATTCGTCCTCGACTATGAGGTAGAAGAGATAAAGCCTTAGTCATTAGTCAATCGTACTTAGCGGGTAGAGGATCCCTTTTTTACCCTACGACATCTTTCCAAGATGGATGACTAATCCATTTGGTGCTTGGGAGACATAGCTACCGCAAGCATGTCTGCTCTTTAGTCCATTTCATTCTCCCAAAGTAGAGTGACAAATTCTACTTGGTGTTTGAGAGACGTCGTCATCACAAACATGATTCTAAGCATGCATACTAGTTAAATTTGTGCACAATTAAAAAGAGGATTAGTCTTATAAGACAAAAACATGAGTCATTTAAAAGAGAGTTGTACATTTTCTTACTCTAATGTAGCATTGTAAGCATTGACAAGGTTCATACTATCCTTAAGTTGTACTCCTTGCATCCATTTAGCATCTTCAAAAGGATAATTTTTGAACTTAATAAGATACCGTCGGATTATCTTACCATGTCGTAGTACCTTGTCTTCATGCCGAAGGACAGCTTCGGGTTGTAGCACCTCTTCTTGGTCTTCAACTTCGGGAGGGTCTTCAATAATTGGTTCAGTTGGTGGCTCTCCTTTGTAGGGCTTAAGTAGGCTTACATGAAAGGCATTGTGTATAAGCCAATGGTTGGGCAACTTGAGTTGATAAGCCGTCTCATTGATGGGCTTCAAGATTTGGAAAGGACCATAGTATCTTTTTACTAGTTTAGCATAATACTTTTGATGGCCCGTAGGATTTTTGCCCGTCGTTTGCCTTAATCGAGCCTTAGGAAACTTGAGTAAGACCCAATCATTTTCTTTGAACATTAAGGCTCTTCTGTGCTTATCAGCAGCAGCTTTTTGCCTTTGTTGAGAGATGGCTATAGCCTCCCTAATCTTTTGAAAAGATTCTTGTAGGTCACGGCTATACTCATCGGCGGCGAAGATCTTCCCATGTACTTTGAGTATCAAGGGACTTTTAGGTCTTCCCTCTATGATCTCGAAAGGTGCTATCCCCATAGAAGTATGGACAGTATTATTGTAGGCATACTCTACTAGAGGTAAATACTTTTCCCATTGTGAGCATTGATCTACTTCGGTAACATAAGTCTTGAGTAGATCGAGTATCGTAAGATTGGCTATCTCACTTTGGCCATCCGTTTGTGGGTGATAGGCTGAAGAGAAATTCAATCTTGTTCCTAGATTTTCAAAGATACCTTTCCAGAAATTACTGGTCATTCTAGGATCTCTATCTGGCACGATGGATGTGGGTAATCCATGGTGCTTGAAAATCTGAGATATGAAGAGAGTTGCCATTTGATGTGCCTTAATAGTCTTTTTGACAGGAATAAAATGTGCTTGCTTGCTAAACCTGTCGACTATTGTCCATATTCCTATATTCCCATGGATAGACTTGGGTAATCCAAAGATGAAATCCATGGATATACTCTCCCATGGCGAATTTGGAATAGGCAATGGCTGGAGTAATCCAGGTTGCTTCCCTCTATCATACTTGGTCTTTTGGCATACTACACATTTTGAAACATACTCTTGTATGTCCACTTTCATGGTAGGCCAATAGAAATACGTCTCTACTCCTCGCAGAGTAGGTTGAATACCTCTATGCCCTGCATATGGAGGAGCATGGGATTCATACATAACCTTCTCACGAAGGGAATGGGTAACACATAGCCTATTTCCGTAGAGAAGATAACCATCCTGCAAGGTGAATGGTTTCTCTTTCTTCCCCAAAGCAAGGGCTGACATTATGTCTCTAAAGTCAGGGTCAGTAGCATACTAATCTATCATAGAGGATAGATCATTGTGAGTAGCTATAGACACCGCATTAACTTTTGGTCATCGTGAAAGTGCATCGGCAACTTGATTGTGCTTACCAGCTATGTGAGCAATATGGAAATTAAATTGCAAAAGAAAATTTGCCCACCTCATTTGCTTGTCGAAAAGTTTGGTTTGCGTCATGAAATACTTGAGACTTTGGTGGTCGGTTCGTAGGATAAATGGAGTCCCCAATAGGTAGTGCTTCCATGTATCTAGGGCATGTAGAACAGCTAAAAGCTCTTTCTCATAAATGCCCAAGACTCGTTCATCACTATTGAGCCTTCGGCTCTCATATGCTATGGCATGCCCTTCTTGAAGCAAAACCGCTCCAAGGCAATCACCACAAGCATCACATTGGACCTCAAATGGTTTTGAGAGATCCGGAAGCACGAGAACTGGTTGGGAAGTAAGCTTCTCTTTGAGTTTTTCAAAATCATTTTGCCCCTTAGCAGTCCATACAAACTTAACGTTCTTCTTTGTTAAGTCGTGTAGTGGTCCTGCTACTTGAGAGAATTTTGCTATGAAGCGTCTATAGTATGCACACATACCAATAAAGCTTCTTAGCTCATGTAGATTCCTTGGGTTAGGCCATGATTTTATTACCTCTAACTTTGATGGATCCATATGAATACCATCGTGAGAGATAATATGACCTAGATATTGAATCTCTTGAAGGAAGAATTCACTTTTCTTTTGGTTGAGAAAAAGTTTGTTTTCCCTCAAGGCTTGAAAAATCACTTGGAGATGTTGCTTATGTTTCTCCAAAGATTTGGAGTAGATGATGATATCATCAAAGAACACTCCAGTGAATTTACGATATGGTCTAAAAATTTTCTCCATGAGACGATTGAAAGTAGCTGGTGCATTAGTCAAGCCAAAAGGCATGACTAGATATTCATAAAGACCAAATGTTGTGCGAAACGCGGTCTTTAGGATATCTTCATCTATCCTTATTTGATGATAGCCACTCTTAAGGTCAATCCTACTGAAGTAGGTAGAGCCTTGTAGGTTATCAAACAGATCTTCTACCCGAGGCATATGGTTTAGTGCTCGATAGTCCACACACATACGGTATGTACCATCTTTCTTTTGCACTAAAAGGACTGGAGAAAAAAAGGGAGAGGAACTAGGCCTCACCATCCCTTTGTCTACCAATTCCTATACTTGCCTCATAATCTCCTCTTGTTGAGCCTGTGAGACTCGATAAGGAGGTTTGTTAGGCGGTGAGCTTCCCGGAAGGAGCTCAATACGATGGTCATCATCCCCTCGTTTTGGAGGTAGGTCCATAGGGATATCAACGATGAACACATCTTGGAATCCTTTTAGAAAAGTAGACAAGTCTAACTCTTCTTGATTCCTATCATTTTCATTTGATGAAACATTATTAGCTTTTAAAGACTCTTTGACATAAATCATGTACGCAGAAACTGAGCTCTTCATTGATTTATCAAAATAAAGAGGATTTACAAGTGGAATAGTGCGACCACGCTCACTAGCATCTATATACATTTTCTTTCCCATGTAGGTGAAGTAAATTCTCTGTTTAGGGAACTTCATGTTGGCAGCCATGCGATCAAACCATGGTGCCCCTAGGATAACATCCTGATGTTGGAGAGGAGAGATGAAGAAGTCTTCTTTGTCGACATAGCTTTGGACATGAAGCCTCAACTTACCAATCAAGGGAGTAACGGAGGCTTGTTGTCCCTTGAAAGCTGCATCAGCTGTTTCTATATCCCCCATCTCAAAAGCTTGAATGCCCAACTTGGTGGCCAACTCTATTGATACAAAGTTGAGAGTAGAGCCAGGGTCAAACAAGATAAAGGCATCATTCTCTCTTACCTTTCCCCAAGCATAGGAGAGTGATGATCCTTTGCAATGAGCATCCTCTTTTGGAGCTTCGATGGTGGAAGCCCTAGGAGTCTCATTGCGAGTATTCTTCTTGGGGCAAGAACAATAGCCATGTCCTTGCTCCCCACACTTGAAACATTTATGGTCCTTGCGAAAAGCTTCAAGCTCTTCAGGAGAGAGTTTGTTTTTACCTTTGTAAACTCCCTTCTCCTTGGACCGATTGTTGTTGTTGTTATTGTTGTTGTTGGAAGTGCCTTGGGAATTATTTTGAGAATTGGATTTCCCCTTTGCATCATTTTTATCTTTGTTTTCCATGGGCTTGACATTATGTCTAGCCCCTTGATGGAAATTGATGTGTGAAGCAACCATGGTGTGATGGATTACTTCGGTAATAGTACCAGGCCGTTGAGAGTTGATGTATTCGGCCATCTCTTCAAGTAATCCCGCACAAAATTGTTGTCTTTGCTCGGCAAAGTCTATCTTTTGAAAGATAGTAGCTTTGAGATGTAAATCCCAAAACTTGTCTACATACTTGTTGATAGACTCATGAGAGAGAAGCTTCAAGCCGCGCCATTCGGTAAGAACTTTATCTTTAGTATCGCTTGGAAGAAATTGCTTCATGATGGAAACTCGTAGAGTTTTCCATGTCTTTGGGGCTTCTCCATTGCCACGAAGGCTAGCCCACCATTGACGAGCTGATTTTTGGAACTACATAGCTACATGGCGTAGCTTGGAGGACTCTGTGAAGCCCTCGTCCCCAAAGGTCGCATCAAATTTCTGGATGAAGGCCAACACTTTGTCGGTAGCACCAAAGGTGCCATCGTAGGTGAGAAAAGAGATACTCTTTCCTCCCTCCTTGAACTTCTTTAGCTTTTGTGACCTTCGCCATGCAGGAAATGATTTGCGATGTCCTCCCCTCTTGTAATCTCTAGGAGAATAGCCATAACTTTCATCGGAAGAGGAGGAAGGTGAAGAAGAAGGAGAAGAGGGTGACCTCTTCCTAGCCCTTTTCTTCCTTTGTTCCTTCTCTTGCCTTTCAGAGTGATGAGGAGAAGGACTATAGGTTGCTCTTTTCCTCTTGGGAGGAGTAGGCGATCGTCTAGACCGCCGTCTTCGTGGAGCCACCTCTTCAGAAGAACTTACACTTTCATTGCTTTCTTTCTCTTTGGATTCCTCCTCTCGAATGGGAGAGAGTCTTCTTTTGGGGGTCTCTTCAAGAGGCCTCCTAAGCTCTCTCTCCTCTGGGAGAGGAAGGGAAATTCCATAAGCACGAAGTTGTTGAGTAACTTCGGCTTGCAAAGAAGGGTTGCCCATAGCTTGCTGCAACCTAGCGAGGAGATAATTCACAAACATGGGAGCATCATCATTAGCACCTTCATGTGCAAAATCAAAGCTATCAATGTTCATTCTACTCTCTTGATTATTGTCAGCCATGTTAACAAAATTTATGTTTATACTTAGTGTATGCTTTGGCAGTTCAAAACCTTAGTTGCCACTCCTCTTAGCCTTTGAAAATCGGCTCTTAAGTATCTACACCCACGGCTCAAAGTGGTTAATTATAGAGAGTAGAGGAGTAGGTCTAACATAGCAGAGTTGCCAAGGGCTAGCTCCTTTCGGACTTCTTATGGCTCAATAATGGTAAAGCCGTAGGCATGTCTAAAAAGACTCCATTATTAAGTCCAAAGCTCCCGAGGTGTGCACCATCTCCCACATAGTGGGCTTAACAAAACCGATATTAGATCCCAGTTCCACTTACTCTATTATAATTAACAACATCAACCATTTATAGGCTACTTAAGGACCTCTCTTCTTAAGCAAGAAAAGAGAAACCAAATGCTCTGATACCAATGTAATGGAATTTTCCTATTCAATTTGAGAGTAGCGGAATTTAATGAGAATACTTTCAAGAAATGATTTTGTGAGAATAGCGGGTAGACATAATTGAAGATAGCAACATAATTATAGCAATTAGTTAACTTGGCATGGACAATACTTTTGCAAGAGAGAGAATTTAGAGAACATGACAACAGTTGAGGACCGGATTTATGTGGAGCCGGTCCCCCCTCCAATAGGCATTTGTATTATGATTTCTCCCATAAAGAGAGACTTGTTACAATACATTTTTTGTGTTCCTTGTGACCTAGGTGAAGCAATGAAGATGGAAAGCTTCATGCATCACCATCATAGCATAACCTAAACTTGAAGAAAGCTTTAACTATACCAAGCCTCAGTCCCAAGACCTCAAACACCTTCGAAGGTGGAGAGAGCTAGCAGGGAATGAGGATAGGGAAGAGGAAGAAGAAACATTTCATACGAGAAAGAGCTAGTTCCTCACTTATCATAACTCTTGTGCTAGCATACATAATAGCATAGTAATGAAGAAGAAATAGATGGCAAGCTCAAGCATTGAAGCATGGCTCTTGGATGGATTTGCACTCCATAGCCAAGAGTGTTGGTGTAGGCTCTCAACCTCTACTTGCTTGGAGAAGGAGAGGGAGTTCTTGCACTTTGCATAGTACACAATGAGAGTGTTTGTGAGTGTGTGTGGGTGAGTATACCCCCTAAGCACCCCCCTAGCTTGCTTGGGTCGACCCCCCCTTGTAGCTCATGCTTGAAGCTCATTGGACCCCTCCAGGCCTAGCCAATCACAAGCAGGAGCCATTACAAGCAACATGGGTAGCCTTGGGACAAGTGTCCCTCTTTCCCCTTTGAGAGAGAGGACTTGATAAATGCAAAATCAATTAATTAAATATCCTAAATTATCATTCCCTTGAGTGGCCAACCAATAGGCTTCAGGCACACCATGAGGGCAACATGGGGAGGAACTTGACAAGTGTCCTTGCTACCTCTTCAAGCCGGGGCTTCCCTTGTGTGTGTGTGTGTGTGTGTGTGTGTGTGTGTGTGTGTGTGTGTGTGTGTGTTCTCTCTCATCCCCCCCCCCCCCCCCTTGTAGGCTCGCCCCCCTCCTTGTAGGGATATTTTTGACTTTGGATGAGCAAGCCCCTTAGTCATCAAGCATGACTAAGCACTTGAAGTAGGGGGTGTTCCCACAAGCATCTCAGGCAAGCTTCTCAAGGCACCTCAAGCACCTTAATCATGAACCAAGTCAAGCACCTCAAGCATGGATCCAGTCAAGCACCTCAAGCATCTTAATCAAGCACCTCAAGTACGACAATCACCTTGAGCTTGGGCCGGGTTCCCACCTCAAGCTCAGCCCTAGCTTACCTAAGGTCAAAGGACTTTTACACACATTATTGGAGGTCTTCAATGAAGCTAACCCTAAGGTCTTATGCTCCATTGGTTAGCCTTGCTCTTGATAGACCATGTCCCATTTGGGCCCCTTTACTATTGGCCCCATGTTGAGATAGATCTATAAGCACATATCTATATCTTAACACTTGTTCCCATTTATTCTCCCACATTAAGTGATCAATTTAATATGAGAAAATCATTTGGGTTGGTTAGATATTATATTTTATGACACTACACCTATCCAATGCACTCTTACCTTGGGAGAACTGTTAAACTCAGACCATACTTATGGAATGATTTACAAAAAACCCTAGAGAAGGTGGGGATAACGGGGTTAATCTCAAAAAAATTGGAAATTTTGAAAAATGAACTGGACAACAAAGAGATTTGATTAGTTCCCATGAACAAAGTCGGAGAATATTATGAAGGAGAAGAAGGAACCACCCTCCCAATTAAATATAATGACATTGAAACCATGGCAATACTGGGATAGTAGAGCAGGCATAGCCATAGCCACTAAAGCAGTGAGGGAATCCTGGGGTTAGCCAACCATTAGACAAACTTGAATGAAATTGCAATTTGCTGACGGACACATTGAGAGTCCATTAGGGCTGCTTGAAAAGGTGATAGTCAATTCCTGTGGAATTGAATATCAACACACTTTTGCCATAGTAGACTTTGGGAAAAAATTCAACTTTGAAATCATATTGGGAAGACCTTTCATGCGACAGGTACAGCTTATCCAAGATTGGGGAAACAATTATCTGTACTTGAAGCAAGTGTGATCTATAACAAGAGTCAATCTAAAATATCACACTTATAGAGATGTTTTGAAAACACCCATCCAAGAGTTTGATTCAGTCTCTTCGGCTGACACTATCGGCTGACACTAAACTTCCATCCTGGTTAAACAAAGACACTCCTATTTGGATGTGTGGAGCTTTAGAAAACGGAAGCTTAAGATGAGAAGAATGTATCATAGAAAGGGACTGCACATACGAAGCCTATGTACCTGAGCCCGCATTTGTTTGAACCCTTTGAGTGGACTCAAATTTTAGCGACAATGGATGTATGTGTGAATATGTCTATGCCTACTCAATTTTGCAATGAGGATGGCTACGCCATAATTCTTATCCAAATGATTTCAATCCTCAACATTGAAGACGAAGATGAGGAACCCAAGGACTTAATAAAAGCTCAACAAGTCTTTTCAGACCTCTATTACGATTCAATTGATGAGTTAGATGAACACTCAACTAGCTCAGAACGTTCGGGGTCAAAAAAAGAGCATATGAGAGCTAAGCTACTCTTAAAAGGATGGGAGGAAAAGTTTTTTGACTTTCCAAACCACAAATCAAGAAGACAAAAGTGGTATAGACAAAAAAAAGACGCTAGAAACGCAAAAACACGACCTATGCCATTATTCTCCAGTAAAACATAATTCCTGATGCAGATAGATGCTAATGATTGTGTCAAGTACAAAATAATTGGCCAATATCCTTCAAACAAAAATTTAAGAATGTCTCAAGCATCAAGAAAGACAAGGAAGGGTACTCAAGCAAAACCACAAGATAAGAAACCACTCAACCAAAGTCAGCGGAAAAAGAAATATCAAGAGTTGAAAAAAGCTCTAAAGGAGATATATACAACCAAAATAGAAACCACGAAAGAGGATGGTAAGGATCTAATTAGTGTTCCATCCCATTACAAAAAGTATACTCTCCAAGATCGGAAAATCATAGTCGAACAACCTGTTAGGGAACTACGGAAACAGGGCAAATCTTACGAAGGGCCTGAAAACACTAAAAAAATAGACTTGGCTGGACCGGGAGAAGAGCCTAGACCTGCTTACATTGCGAATGACGTAACAGAAGAAGAGGAATAGCTCTTGCTGATATTGTTAAAGGAATACTGAGATATCTTTGCTTGGTCTTACAAGGATCTCAAGGGTGTTGATCCAGAAATCTGTCAACATACCATACCCATGAGAGATGATGCGAAACAAAGTAGACAAAGGCCATACACGTACAATGAAACATTTTCCAAGAAGATAAAAGAAGAGACTGAAAAACTAAAGGAAGCCGAATTCATTTACGAATTGAACACACAGATTAAGTGTCTCCAATTGTGGTAGTACCCAAGAAGAATGGAAAATTATGAGTGTGTGTTAACCTCAAAAAGGTGAATGCAGCTACCATTAAAGACAACTTTCCTCTTCCGATTAACTGAGCATGTTTTAGAAAGAGTTGCAGGAAAAGAAGCTTACAGCTTCTTACATGGATTTTCGAGATACAATCAACTTTTGGTTGACCCAAAAGATCAGCATAAAACTACTTTTGCAACAGAATGGGGTATATTTGCCTATCGGGTTATGCCGTTTGGGTTAACTAATGCTCCAACCACATTTCAAAGGTTGATGAGCCATGCTTTCAAAGAATATCTTAGCAAATTCTTAGAAGTATATATGGATGATCTATGCGTACATTCATCAACCCAGGCTGATCATTTTGAACACCTCAAAAAGGTATTCAAAAAATGTAGACTTTATAGGATTTGCTTAAATCCTGAAAAGTGCACATTCATGGGTAGACAAGGAAAAATTCTTAGATATATAGTGTCTAAAAATGACATAGCTACTGATATTGAGAAGATTCATGTCATTGTTGATTTGCCTAGATTAACAACAGTAAAGGGGGTACAAGCCTTCATGGGGCATTGTGGATATTACCGACGGTTCATCTACATGTACGCTATTATAGAAAAACCCATGTATAGCTTGATTACACACTTTGAGTGGACTAAGGCATGTGAAGAATCCTTCATGAAGCTTAAGCAAGCTCTCACCTCAGCTCCAATATTGAAAGCTCCAGATTGGAATAAGGTATTCCACGTACATGTAGATGCTTCCAATTTTGCTATCGGTTGTATACTAGCTCAACCAAGAGACGGGAAAATTGACTTTCCTATTTCTTATGCTAGCCGACAATTGAACATGGAGGAAAATAATCACACCACCACCGAAAGGGAAGGATTAGGAATGATCTATGCCGTTAAAAAGTATAGACATTACCTATTAGCCAACAAGTTTATGTTCTTTGTGGACCACCAAGCTTTGTTGTATTTGGTCAACAAGCCATGCAACACAGGGAGAATAGGGAGATGGTTCATCATTCTTCTGAAATTTGATTTCACTGTGGTTGTAAAAAAAAGCACTACATATCAACGAGCAGATCATTTGTCAAGGATTGTTTCAGGAGAACCACCTAAAGGGATAGACGATGATCTACCAGATGCCTATTTGTTCTCCATGGAGATGATATCTCGATGGTCGGAAACATTGTGTCATTGATGACAATAGCTCAAGTGGATTCACAAATACCACTTCCTATCACAATCGGATTAATCAAGCAATCGGCTATGTATCAATTACTAGCTATTAGGCTATACAAAAGAAATCGGGACGGGATATTGCTTTTATGCATTAATCCTAAAGAAAAAGAACAGTACCTAAGTCAAGCACATGTTAACATAGTAGGACTTCACTTTGCGGAAGACCAAACTATGCAACGAATCTTGAGACTTGGAGTATTTTGGCCGACTATGAGGAGAGATGTTCGATCTTTTGTAAAGGATTGCCCTCAATGTCAAAAACAAACACCCATACCTCATGTAACATTGTTTCAAATGTCACCTGTTCCTAAGTGGAGTAACTATCTAGTTACTTACTTATCAAGCCAAACATTTCCTGAGGATATGAGTAAACACCGTCAAAGAGCAAGTGAAGCTGAAGCAAGAGACTATGCTCTTATTGGGAACCAATTGTATCGGAAAGGTAAAGATCAACATTTGCGTCTTTGTGCAAATGAAAACGGGTATATTCCGATTGTAGAACAAGTACATGCTGGATTAGCTGGATGTCACTTTTCTAGTGAGACCACCACAAGAGCAATCTTGATGGCAGGCATATGGTGGCCAACACTTTTTGCAGATGCCAACGAATATGTTTGAATGTGTGATGCTTGTCAACGAGAAAAAATGCCAAGACGAGTAGATAGCATGCCCTTAAGACCAATGATGGGGGCTAGAGCTTTCGCAAAATGGGGTATAGATTTGATTGGACCAATACAGCCACCTGCTTATAGAACCCAAGCTCAATATATCATTGTAGCTATGGACTATTTGACCAAGTGGGCCGAAGCTAAAGCAACTCAAAAGAATGATGCCAGAACCACTGTTGCATTCTTATATGATTATGTATTCACGAGATATGGACTACCAATGGAAATTGTCAGTGATCGGGGAACTCATTTTCTCAATGAGGTAATCGAGTATTTGCTTAATGAGTTTATGGTCATCCATAACAAATCAACTCCCTATCACCCACAAGCAAACGGACAAGCTGAGCATATGAATAAAATTCTCAGTTCGGTGCTGACTAAAGTGGTTAGTTCAAGAAGGACAGACTGGGAAATGAATCTCCAATGGGCTTATCGAGTCTCATTCAAAACAGCTTTAAATGCTACACCCTTTAACCTTGTTTATGGTGTTGATGCCATACTTCCAATAGAATTTCTATTTCCAACATTAAGGGTAGAATCTTGAGTGGACTGGACATGAATTGTCAAAAAGACTTGAAGATTTGGAAAAGCTATATGAGCAAAGACTAACTGTTGTAGCTCATATCTATGCACAAAAGCAGAAACAAAAACAGTTTTTTGATTCCTACTTAATCACAAAAATCTTCAAGAAAGGGGACTTAGTTTTAGTCTATTCCCTTAAGCAACACATTCCCAAGTTTAATAAAAATGAAAACGGACCGTTTATCATTGAAGATGTATCTCCAAGTGGTGAGTAAAATTGTCCACCCTAGATGGTGGACCAATGGCTAATTGGATTAGTGGATGTCGTTTAAAGAAATATGATTTGCCACTAACCAATGAATTGCTAGAAAGAATGCATGCAGCCAAGCAAAGAAAGATTAAACAACAGCAGGTTATTGATGAATCCCAAGAGGAAGCTCGGCTTCGGGTACTCAAGCAGAAAGCTGCTCTCAAGAATCAAGAGATACCGATTTCCATCAACACTCTGGAAATAGATGACCGACAATGGGAATTACCTAAAGATGTAATCTCAACAGATGATGATTGGTTAGACGGAATGGACATGTGCATCAAAGTACAACTGAACAATCATAGCACCAATGCTTTGGTCGACACAGAAGCTAGAGTAAATGCAGTAAGTTATTCCACGTACAAGAAGGCAACAAGTCAAGCATTGACAGCAGGAATACCGACAATGAAAGGATGCAACAAGAACCCAACTCGAACATTGGGAGTAGTCAACTTGAACGTGATAGTACATGGATGTTCATGTCCTCATCAATTTGTATGCTTACCAGATGAACACATGAATGAGATGATGATTCTTGGAGTTTCCTGGAAGAGAACATACAAAGTAGTACCAGATTGGGATATAAATCAGCTAAGCTATCACCTAAAGGAGGGCAACTCATTGTTTCAATTGCACCAAGCAAGGAGGAATGGAAAAGAAGCAATTAGCAGACCAAACCACGAAGTAGTCAATCTTCTCCATCCCCTCAACAATCAAATGCTACAAGTAGCATGCAAGGAGTCAGGTAAATTTGGGTACCAAAAGCACAGCTTAAGGATAAACCGATTCAGGTCTGGGTGCCTAAAACTTCACCGACAAAACAAAAGAAGGTTCCAAGGGTTAAAACACAGAGACGAGCATCTCCAAGCAAGGAACCTAACATGGAAATGGTTTGGAAGAAAAAGGAGCACTTATCTTCTCCACAAACCGTAAAACCAATCAAGCAAGGGTGAGTTAAGTCTCAAAAGACTCCACCACACCATACAGCACCAAGCAGACCAAGCTACCAATGGCGATAAAAAGCTCGACAATAGTCAAAAGTGCTACCAACAGCTCAAGCAATCAGTGTGCTAAAGCATCCTGATGGTACAATTAAACAAAGAGCACACAATCTAGATGATTTTCTCTTTGAAAGACATCATCAGCAAACCTCGACATCGAAAACCCTTGAGTTAATTACTCAAGACCCAGCTCTTGCATAGCATATTGATTTGAATTGCATTGATCTTCATAGCATGGTAGAGCCAACCACGGCTATGCATAGACACAATTGTTCAACCCATGCACACAGTCGTCCAGGAGTACACCATCTAGGAGGGGTGGAAGGGCACTAAGTACTAAGTATCTAAGGACAATGTTTGAAGAGGGAGGAAAAAGTTTGATGTTAACGTGTGATTTTTTGCAAAATTACCTAGTAATGCCCTTATAATTCATCATCAAGGACAAATTCACTGATAATATCTTCCTGATGAGTGTAAATATTGTATATACTATCAGAAAATCATCAAAAATAGTCCTTTTTTGTATATTTTTCATCAATTTTATTGATAATGAGGCTTAAAAATAGAAAAATCCAACAAAAAACAATAAATCTATGTTTTTCAATGGATTCTCTTAATTATTGGATTTTCAAGTTATGTTTTTAGAGCATTTTGCTATTTTCTTTGATTTTTTCAAATAAACAGGTCAAAAATTAATAATACATAGTAGGGAAGCTCGGATGGAAAAACAAAAGACACGATGGTGATTAAAAAGACAAGACGAACAAGCACAAAAAATTTCAATGAAATCAGAAGATGGAAGCGGGAAACCTAAATTAGGCGGCTAGGCCTACTTTTGCAAAATTCTTGCAGAATGAGCTACAGGAATCCGATCAGGGAAATTTTTGAGTCTAACATAGGTTTCACGGCCTAGTAGGACTAACAGGGGAATCTAGGAAAAAATTGGTTCGGGAAGTCCGGGTATAGATATCCAAGGTAGGCTAAAACCACCTCATTTCCACTTGCAGCCTTTGCAGAGAAAGATTTCGACCTCTTTCACGCGACTTTCCCGGAGCCCACAGTTGACCATTTTCAGCACCGTCTCATAGGAGACATGAGGGGTCGTCTAAAGCCCTAGAAAAAACTCTAGAAACTCAGCAGTGCACGAAGACCTACGACCAAAAACTGACCATAGCGGCTTGTCAGCTTGACCAAATCAGATGGGATTTGAACCATAGCATGCCCTAACATAATAGAACCTTTCTATATCATCAGTTGACCATTTGGCAGGGGTCGAGAGGGTCCCAGTAGAAAAACTAGGTTTTTAGCAAATGCCAGAATTCCGATCTGACTCCACAGATAGCTTACCTACGAGGTTCATATACAATGTATATGATTGATTTGGTGAAATCAATCAAGCAAATCCCTCGAAAAGCAAAAAACGGTTCGAAGGCTACAAAGCGTCATATTCGACATACGGGGTCAAACTGACTCCAAATGAGCCAGAATTGGACAGGTTGGTTCACGACTATGTTGCAGACAAGTCCAAAGCCTCAAAGTTGACTGACCAATCCAACAAGCAGTGTAGTCACAAAAAATAGTGATTTCAGAGTCGACAAAGCACAAAGTGATGCCGGCATGACCAAACTTGACCAAATTCAATTTAGGACTTGTTTTAGGTGTATAGGATATGTCTAGGTCAAAAGTTGTAAGTTTTGCAAAGAAATTTGTCATTGTTGTAAATAATCATGATTATTTACTTTTGCATCATTTTTGCTTGGAAATTGTCCCATCTCCTCACCTATCATGTGTACACACCTATTACATGCCAAAAATCAAGTATGAGCCTAAATGAGTACTTATTACTTGGAAAATTGACAAAAAACGCAAAGAAGTCTTTGTAAGCCAATTTTTGGGTTATGGACAACATTTCTTGATCCAAATCACCTTATATCTTATATACATGGTATGTACAATGCCTAGAACCAGTTTGTACCAAAAAATGTTAAGTTTGGAAGAAAAGTAAATAATCGCGATTATTTACTTTCTAGCCAAAATTGGAAATTTTGGATATTTTGCCATCATACATCCAAAGTACATGATGTGTTAAGCTCACTAGCCAAGTTTGAACCAATTTGAAGCTCAATATCTCAAATTTCCTTTATATCTACTGTTTCAGAGACCTAAAGCCCAAATATGGTACCATTTTCACCCTATGCATCCAAATTAGCTCATACTCCATTCAGAGCATGTATTTGGTATATACTTCAAGCCTATGAAGCCAAGTTTGCAAAAAGGTGAAAATTTTGCTCTACTGGCGATTATTTACTTTGGTTGCAAAAAAAAAAAATTGACTTTACAGTTTTATTCCTTGCATGTTTTTATGCATCTATGCTTGTTCAAAAATTGATTTGAAGCAAATTGCACCAAAATTGTCAGCATTTCAGACTAAAGGACATTTCATAGAAAATTCCGACGTCAACAACCAGGCAACCAGTGGACCACGCTGAGTATGTCCTGACCACCTTGAAGGGACCAAGAAAGAAGGCAAGATCACTTACTTAGGTGCGCCAGAAGTTTTGACAAGGATAGCATACTATGCCATTGGCATGGCTGACAATCTACCACCTGCCCCTGACCAAAACACCTGGATATTGGTAGCACAACCATCTCCGAGAGCTACAAGGTTAGGAAAAAGATCTTATAAATCCGATGAAGAATCAGTTGAAAGCTCGCCAAAAAGGCACAGCATCGAGAGCTCTCATAACGAGGAGAAGAGAGCGAGAAGAGAAGAAATGAAGAGAAAAGTTGTGGCCACCCACCAAGAAGAGCCCGCACAGAAACAAGCTCGTTTTGAAAGAGAAAAACACGCCTACCAATGCGGTCGACAAGCACAAGGGAAGGACCCAGTGAAATGGGTGATGAGCGGACTTAAAGGCCCAAGAACAAAGCATCACACAAGAAAAGAGGTTGAGGACCCCACAGAGACTTTGGAGAAAATGTACCAAGAAGCCAAAGCCCTCAAGTTGAAAGAAGCTGAAGAAGCGGCTAGAAAAGCCAAAGAGGTAGAGGAACAGAGACGAGCTAAAGAAATGGCAAGGGAAGAAGCTCAAGAACAAAGGCTACGAGTCTCCCAAACCCACCTCACCGCCTACAGAACAATAGGACCATCCCATGCCAAGCCCACCACCATCACCTGAAGAAGAGAAAGCCAAAGAATCTGAGTCCACCAAAGAAATGAAATCTGCACAAGAGGCTGACCAGCCAGAGAAACAAAAAGATAAAGAAGCAGAGCCAAAACAAGAGACTACCACTGCACAAGAGGCCACTGCTACACAGGAGCAGCAACAACATAAAGAACCTGAGCCAGAGAAGGAAGTGAGCCATGCACCTGAAGAGACTACACAATCTGGGCCAGCACCCTCTACTTCCACACAGCAAGAAACAGCGAGGCATCCACAAGGCCTCAGGATGACAAATAAAAAGACCAACCCTCTACCTCCACGCAAGAAGAACCAGCAGCTACGACGCAGCAAAAAGACACACATGAGGCTACAGGCACATCCACTCAACTGGCAAGACAGGAGGATTGGCAGTCAAATGATGAGGTCATATTGCAAGTAAACGAATATGCAAGGCAGATGCAATATATGATGGAGAGACTCCGATCAGAAGCACTTAGCCGTAGTACCAAGGCTAAAGAGCTCGAGATGGTGATTGACGCTCTCCAAGGAGAGTTAGGAGACAGGTGACTGTCATCACCGATCTTCAAAGGCAAGTGCAGGAGATGAAAGCAGAAGCTGAACAGCATCAGCTAGCTAGAGATAGACAGTAGAAAGAAACGGAGGAGTTAGGTGATCTGCTCACCAAGTTATCTGATGCTTGCAAAGCAAAAGACGAGCAGCTGACAGAAGTTACAAATGAACTTCTTACGACATCTCTGTTAGCTCAAAAAATTCAAGTGCAATTGGATGTTGCAAATGCCTCTTTACAGTACTCTGGACAGCGAATCAATGATCAGGTAATCTTCTTACGGCAAATAAGAGAAAATCCAGTCATGGCCTCGATCAAGGGGACTGATGAAGTATACAAGGCACTAGAAAAAAAAAGAACAAGGACCTTGAGTTAGAATTAAAGCTAGAGCAATCACAACGCAGAGACCTGGCTTTGATGCGGGTCTAGAGAGAAGAAGAGCTCCTTAAAGAAATAGCTGAGCTCAAGAGAGTTAATCAGCTCCTGAGGGAAGGAAGGCCGGATACGCAAGAAGAGGCAGGCACTTCAGAGCCACCGCAAATAGACATACCCTTGGTCTCATTTACTGAGTTGGAAACGCATTCCACAGCAGAGCCGAGTGGTGAAGAGGATTTTCAGATTAACATCACAGATGCAGACACAGTGCCTATGGTCCAGCTATCAAAAGTTGAGGAGGACGCACTGAAAGAGAAAATCACCCAAGAGGTGGATGAGCAGTGGAAAGCCACAATGGATTGGGAGTTGAGAGTTCTACACTCTATCAATGTCACTCAACTCACTCCCAATCAGATCAATGTGCAATGGCATCAGCAATCCCTGCCATACTGTCTCATAAAAGTGGAACTACTACAGGTAAAAGAGAGGTTGTACAAAGACATGCAAGAAGATGGCGCAGATAAAGACCACCCAAAGTGGAGGTTAAGCTGGCTGAACAAGAATCCGTGGTATTTGATTCTGTTCACAAGAGAACCTGCAACCCTTCAAACAGATCCAACATTTTGTCTTGTACCTAGAGTAAGGACATGGCAAGAGCATGAGGCACTCACAAAGAAGCGGCCAACCTGACTGAATTACCCACGACTGCTAGGTCTAGAGAAAGGACAAGCAACAGAGGAATACATGGTGAAAACCCTAACGGGTGCCATGTCTTTCTTCAAGAGTCTACCAGATCTCTCCTGCACCATGTTATATAAAATAAACCGAATGCTGCTCACTTGTATTGAAGTATTTCATGAGCCAGAGCAAGCAGGCACCCCATGGATATCATTCCTCGAGGGAAATAAGGGGTTATGCTATGATCTAAGTAGTCAGCCTTCAGAAGAAGTACTCTATGGCTTCTACGCCCGGTGTATGTTCTTGCCATTGCATAATATGTTGGCGTTTGAGGAAGCTTTCTACACTGGATTCTTCACTTGGCGAATGAAGATCTTTGCACCAGTGATCAGCAACCTCACATCCAGATTTGTAGGCTACTCAGCGGTGGAGCTGAAGAGCAGAGTGACCATGCAATTTCTGCAAGTGCCAGACAAAGAAAAAAATCAGATACCAGAAGGCACTGAATGTGCTTAAAGATCACCTCGCCAGCCGTCAACCCGAAGACTATTTCAGCCCATAAAGCTGTGTCAAGGGACAACACAGGCAAGGAGGGGGGAATGTTAGTAGTAAGCTAACACGGACACCATTTTTCGGAGTTCTCTTTGTAAAACATTTATTATTTTGATAAATCAAGAATATTATAACTCCTATTTTCTCGGATAAACTTTGTAATTAATGAGCCGGGGCTACAAGCTTCCAGATTGTACAGCTAGTCATTTCCTAGCTTTGGTAGAACTCTAGATTATTAGTTTTGACCACCCAAAAACCTTGGCTTAGTTATAAAAGCCAATTTTTGTAAGTTTTTTGGATAAGAAATACACAGCGTGAGCTAACAGCGCTCACTTCTCTCCTTCTCGCGCTTCCTACTCCCTCCCCGGTTGTCACATTGTAGTCGTGTTTGTTGCATTGCAACCGTAGGTAAGAGCTCTACGCATTGACGTAAGCAGTTCACAGTATTTCGTAGCTTTTGGCGTCGCCGACCTGCGGCATTTCATCATAACTAGGAATTTACACTTTCAAATAAAAAACTAAGCATAGGCAGGGTATTGGGGCATCATTGCTAAGCATTTAGATGCATTCTGGGTCGAAAACGACTAGGTCAAAAATCCACTGTTGTTAAAAATCGCAATTTTGGAACTTGACCTAAAGTGGGTTTTGAGACCATAAGCATGTGTGCCTAGGTCATATAAACTTGTCCTAGAAGTTTCGTTACGTTTAGAGGTCATCTGATGCTGTAACTGTACATTACCGTACCAACTTCATCTATCTTGTACACTTGAAAATATCCAAATATCTACATGTTCTTATTAGTTCAAATATAGGTAACCCTAATTGTACTCCCATTATTAGAGTTCTAAAACCCATATCCTGGCTGAAATCTTTTGATTAAAGTCCATATAAATTGGAGTAACAACTTTGGAATAAGTTTAGCATAAAGTAAGTAAGTACGAACACCAATTCTTAGGGTATGAATACCCATATCCTGGCAGAAATCATTTGATTGAAGTCAGGATAGATTGGAGTAATTATATTATTATTTAATGTATTTAAATACCTTTGCTTATTATGGTACTAGTCCGACCAAAGACTAGTAGGGAGAGAGAGAGTGTGTGTTTATGTATGAAAATCCCCTCATAATTGAACCATACTCATTAGAGAAATATGAACCTTGCATGGGCCTTGTAAGGAATCCTAATTTTTAGGGATTAAGGCTAATGTTGTGTGGGGTTTAGGGGGCAAGGGCATTGAAGAAGGTAGTTTTGAGTAGGCTTTTCTAGCCTTTTTTTTAGACAAATGTAGGATGTGGACCTAAAGGGTTGCTTTCTCTCTCTAGCTTTTTTTAAAGTGAAGGAAGCATAGGGGTGTGTCCACATCAGCAATTCCGTGGGTCAAAAAGAGTCAAAATTTGACTTTTTTAAAAAATTTTCATTTTTATTTGTTTTTTACTTAAAACTCCCTCCCAACATATATACATATCCAAAAATCATTTTTTGACCCATTTTTTAACCCACAAGCTTAGAAAGTCCATTTTTTCAAAAATCTTTTCCCCCAAAAAGTAATAAACATTTTGTTCTCTCATCCTCCTCCCTCCTCCCTCCTCTCTCCCTCTCCCTCTCCTCTCCCTCTCTGCCCCTACCTTCCTCCTCCTCCCCAATCTCTCCCTCCCCTCCCTCCCTCCTTCTCTCCTCCCATCCTGCTCGGCCTCTCTACCCTTCCCTCTCTATCTTTTCATCATTTGCTTCCTCACGCAACAGCTTCCATGGTGCTCACGGACATCTCAAATGGTTTGCTTCCACCACCACGTACTCCGCACACCAAAAGCATACATATTCGCTTACCCACGGCATTTGCATCGAAGACCACTAGTGAAGGTGATCAAAGGTCATCACAGGAACGTCGCACCGCTTGTGAGACCAATGTTGACATTTGGGTAGATGGCCATTTGTACCCTTACGATCCTATAAGCCGCTTCCATCCACCGTTTAATAGCCTTTCCACATTTCTTCAATTTCTTGGGAGGGGAGAAGCAGGCTTGTTAGGCTATTGCAAGCGGCTGTGTATGGGTGCAGGTGCTTCTTTGCATATGTGGATGCACGAATGTCAAGCTCTTCACCTCAAGACGACGGCATTACAAGAGAGTGTTGCCTCTTCGGAGAGGGTAGTTAAAAGTCTTGAACAACAAATGCAAGAAAAGGAGTCCCACATCCAGAAGCTTACCAACACCATCACATACTTGAAAGAAACACCCCTTGGTGCAAGGGAACGCAAACGCCCGTATTCATCCATTGAAACTCTTGCACATTCCGGAGGAGCACGCAAACGACGAGTTACAGCCACAAGGTGATTTGGTCTTTACTTGCATGTTGCATTCTTACTTCACACTATTTTCTAACATTTATGTTTATTTGTTGCTAGAAACTTCATCCAGGAGGCATGCGGTGGAAAAGCCAAGATAATCGAGTCAACCTTCTCACTAGTTGTCTCAATACCGAGGACGTTATTTCTATCTTACAATCACCTGGAGGTAAGCACATTAAGGATGCAGTCACCAAGGACCTTATGCGTAAATTAAGAAATGTGGTTAATGATGATGACGTTCAACAAGCTTGTGATGAGGCTGGAATCAGCACCAAAGCCTATCAGGCTCTTTTTCAACTCCTAAAGGATGCCCTCAAAGAACATGGCATTGTGGAAAACCTATTTCCCGTTCCTCACAAGGTCAAGCTCGCAAAGAAGGCCACAAACGAAGATGTGTTCTCCCGCATTGGGACATACCTACACATTGAGGACACAATGCCAACTTCCCTTTATGCTTCGTGTGCAACAAAGACAAGGGGAAAAGGTAAGAAACAATCCATAAGACCTTCGAATAAGGGCTTTCCTTACACAATGTGGAACAATATTTTCGTGGATCTTAGAAGGCTTCAAGAAGCCATGCTTAGATTTTACGAGTTACCTGAAGAAGGTGACACACTTTACTTTTTTCTTTGGTATTATTCTTTTCATAGAAGCTGAAGTTTAAGGTCTTAGCACTATTTATTTTGTAGTGCTTGGCACAAAAGTCGCTTTTGTGCTGAAACTCGATGAGTGTCAAATAGTGAAAGGCCGAAGGTTAGAGAGGCTAAGTGTCACTCTAATGAACGAGGCCCTTCTGCAAACCAAGCGAAGGGATTCAGTCGAGCCATATCCCACCCTATCTTTTAGCATGCAATCAGAGAAAGACATTTGGTGGTTGGGTGCTATTGAGGTGCCCAAAGAGACCAATGGAGTACTTTCGTGGATTTTTGAGAGGACTCCATGGATCACAGAAGTAATACACTCCCAAATTGCAAGTCAGAAGTTGGAGATTGAGGGCTTTGCTAGTTATGATGTGGAGTGGCACTTAGGTGGGGATTTGAAGACCATAAAGTGTTTGCTTGGCTGCAAACAAGGGGCTTCTTCTCTCATGCCTTGTCCATTTTGCACTCGAGGGTACAAACCTAATGGACAAAAATCACATAAGAGCACTGCAAAGGCCAGTTACATGCTTCCATGGCAAGGGCATGGAGAACAAGGGTTAGATTGTCATGATGTCGGAGATGAAGGTAGAGAATGGGAAGCATCTATTCTGAGATGTCCCATGCTCAATGCCCTAGACCGTGATCAAAAGGACCACACTTGGAATCCAATCTTTCGATTTCCTCTATCGAATGTACATTTTTGTACATTACACGCATTCATGCGTATTTTTGATAGGCTATTGAAGCTCCACATTGACTATGCTTTCACAATGAAACCGTTGGAAAAGTCCCAGGAAGCGATCGAAAGAGTGGAGGTACTCTTGAATTCCATTGGCTGTCATGGTGGAAATGTGTCT
This sequence comes from Adiantum capillus-veneris, assembly GCF_014529385.1. NCBI lineage: Eukaryota > Viridiplantae > Streptophyta > Polypodiopsida > Polypodiales > Pteridaceae > Adiantum > Adiantum capillus-veneris. Next base: position 19,785,787 of record NC_140932.1, on the reverse strand, counting down.
ATAGTTGCTGCAAAGAACACAGGGGAGGCCCATGAAATTGCTCAACAAGTGTCAATGAGTGGACAAAAAGCTAGACACTTTTTGAAGAAAGTTTCCCAAGGAAAGCCAAGTCGATATGATGCTCAAAGCAGCTCCAACCAGCAGGCAGGTAACCTTTGGGAGCTTTGGAAGGAGTTATGCAAAGCTACTACTGACAATGATTCAAATGGTGAGCTTGCAAACAAGCGCAAGCAAGTTTGGGCCCATTTTGATAAAATGGTCAAGCTTATGAGCCTTAACAGCACAACAGAAGAACAACGGCAATCATTTCAAGAAGCTTTGGCGGATTTTACCAAGGTCTTCACCCTTTCTTGGGGTGAAAATAACATCACACATTACATGGTAAGTCATTCATGGTGTATTCATTACAAGGGATTGTTTTTATTTACTAATGTGGATCGTTTGCTCATGTGAACAGCATATCTTGTTTGCGCATGGTGCATTTTTTATGCACAAGTATGGATCGCTTGAAATTTTTAGCACTCAAGGCATGGAGAAGTCCCATTATCGAGCAAGGGGAGTGTACTTCAAAAATACTCGACATGGTGGTGGAATGGTACAATCCAATTATTTGGAGGAGATGTTCAACTGGTTTTTTTGCACAACATTTGCTCGTAAGCTCACAATGGAGCGTGCGCGACAATCCAAGATTGCTATTGAAGTGCGCAAATGGAGTCGTCAAGAGCATAGCAACAAGTGGCAAATGTCGCAAGGTCCCACCAAGCATGCTGCATGGCGGCGATGCAGAGTGCGACAAGGATCAAAGTGGATACTGCGCGAGTCACTAAACGTGAACGCAGGGTCCAACTCTTAGTGACATATTTATTTAAAAAATAATACTTCTTCTAAAAAAATTAGTGTGAACAGGGCCCTTTTTAAATGGGCCCTTATAAATATTGCATGCTCTCATAAATCACTCATTTCTTAAGAACAGGTGAGCTCTTACCAACGAAATGGCGCGCACCAAACAAACCGCGAAAGAGCATCCGCCTGCCAACAAAAACACCCTCCAAGGATGTGAGAAGCCGTCATGGCTTAAAGGCACAAGAAAACGGCCACGAACACCTGGCCGTTCCAGGAACTCTTCTGGTAGTGGGCATGGTGGTAGGGCACGAGAGTCATCAAGGACTGTTGAATCTCCACCTCCTCAAGATATAACACCTAGAAAGAGAATGAAGTAACGTGCCCAGCGCTGGAGAGAAGCAGAGGGCCAGCAAACATCAGAGTCCGATAGGGAGCAGCCGTCGCGCCCCCAATCACAAGCAGGACCATCCAGGACTCGGGTGGTCAATACAGACACCGAATCAGAGAGTGAGCCACCATGGCTGCGAGAAAACATACCGCACACACACCGGGTGGCCGTTGGGGGGAAGACATTGCCTCAAGGCAAGGGAGCCCTCCCCACACGACAAGATTGGCAACCAAGGGAAGAGGAAGAATCAGAACAGGCTGCAGAACCAGCCCCTAAGCATGTAAACAGACGCAAGTCTAAGTTTTTCAAGAAGCCTTCACGCCGCCCGCCAGCAAATGTGCAAGTGCCCCCAAGACAACCGCAGCGGCGCCGAAAAATAGCAAGGGCATTTGCAGAAATCCGCCACTACCAGAAGACGACGGAGCTCTTGATTCGACGAGCCCCCTTTGCTCGCACTGTGAAGGAAGTGCTTCAAAGCTATGGAAATCAATATAGAATGCAAGCAATAGCGCTAGAGGATATTCAAGAAGCTGCAGAGGCCCACATCATTTCAGTGTTGGAAGATACCAACCTATGTGCCATTCATGCAAAGCGAGTGACAATACAGCCAAAAGATATGCAGCTTGCACGATGATTGCGACGAGACTTCGAGCATTAGCCGAAGTTACCCCTCTTTTTGTATTGCACACCCTTATCTTTGTAATGATTTGACTTTCCAATGACAATATGATCAACAGTTGTGTCTACTCTGTCTATTATCTTTGTAATTTCAAGTTCTGTATGTAATTGTAGTCAATTTCAGTAAATTTGTGCATTTTAAGTAACCTTAGGGGTAGATAAGCCTACAAGGGGTAGAAAAAGGCCTGGCCACAAGGGCGCGCAAATGGCCCATCCAAAACTGATGGATGGGCCATTTGCGCGCCCTTGTGGCCAGGCCTTTTTCTGCCCCTTGTAGGCTTATCTACCCCCAAGGGTACTTAAAATAACCAAATTTACTAAAACCTATTGGTTTCGCATCAATATTTTATATAGATCCTTATGGACACCTTTTTTTGGTCATTTCAAGCTTTGAATTCCTTATAGGATATCAAAACAAATAACATATTGTGAAACCAAGTGTCCAATGTAATTTGACTTTTTGGTGCAAGGGTGTAGTAGGTAGAGCTAAAGCAAGTGATAGTTTGCTGGAAACTTCATTTCATAATTGATTTGAGCTTTTCTAGTGTCCTTGAGTGTGAACATATACTGGAATTGCCATAAAAAGGTTGCATTTAAATGAATGATGCAAAACCAATCCATTGCAATAAATTTGTGCTTTTTAAGTACCCTAGGGGGTAGATTGGCCTATAAGGGGCAAAAAAATGCCTGGCCACAAGGGCGCGCAAATGGCCCATCCAAAACTGATGGATGGGCCATTTGCGCGCCCTTGTGGCCAAGCATTTTTTGCCCCTTATAGGCTAATCTAACCCCCTAGGGTACTTAAAAATCACAATTATACTCAAATTGACTGCAATTACATACCTTGAAATAACAAAGTCAAAAAACAATTCATATCACCAATTGAAACAATTTTCAAGATTGACAAATCAGATTGAAAAGAATTTGCAATATAGAGAGACAATTTCAAATATTTTTTATTCCTTCTAGCACGGTGATTTTACATCATGTATCTGAGGAGTTCAGAATTTTTTTGACCATTTCCTGGCGCCTATTTTGCGCGTAAGGCAACTCCCCAGTCAAGAGGGACTGCGCTATGGCATTTGGGTCAGTTGAGCCAATGGAAGCATGTATCCCTATCTAGGCAAGCACTTTACCACAAAAGCGAGTGCCAAACACTGTGCATACAAGGGATCTACGCACTAGGAACACTTGATGCGCAGTTTGAGCAATGGTACTCAAACACAAAAACTTGTTCAAAGCTTTTAACGACCAAGTCATAAAATGGGCTTGGGGAGTAAATTCATTATGGATAATGGCCACATCGCCAGGGGGGAGTTGTCCGAGGTAATGCGCAAGGAAAGCTTGAGGTCCAAAGCCCGTCCGCTTGCCACCCGTCCTTGCAGCAAAATCATCAACCTCCACAACATCCTGTCATAAACCGATGAAGGTTGAGAAAAAAGACAACGAAGGATAAAATAGTAACATGAAAATTAGGATACAGTTTACCTCCTACTCCTTGTCATCCTCCTCCCTGTTGCCCTTTGCATCCAAGTCAATGGTCCCATGCACCACAGATACAAGCTTTGGATCATCAGATGGGAGGTTGCATAATGGCATGGGCATCCTAGCAGCCTCAACCTTGGCTTGCGTAGCTTGGAAATCTTCATCAGCCACGTGCAACTGCTCTACTGCCAGGACCTCCGCACATACAACTGCAATAGTGTCAACAACAGAGTCCCCATCTGGCAAGAGCTTGCTTTCTAGGGCATCTGGCGTATTGTCTAAGGGACATTTGCTGCTGTTGCATAGCACGCTCAAGCATTCATCCATGCGCAGGCCAAATGCTTTTTCCAAATCATGCAGGAACACAAACTCCTCCCCATCCACTAACACTGAGGAGAAGCGGCTAATTTCTACCTCTGGGATAGCCACATCCGTCAATGGTAGTGGCACTGGAGTGTCACTAGGGCCAGCCGCAACTATGGATTTCTCAACCACTTCCTCAAGACCCCTAGGGTACTCGAGCTGGTGTGCTTTTCCTTCCGCTGCAGGGTTCATGGGGATAACCTGCTGCTCCTTGGTGTCCTTGATAAAGGACCCAACTTGAAGGTGTGGTAAGCGGAGCTCCTCCAAATCAGGTTCCTCACTCACCAAGAAGATAAATGTTGCGAGCCGAGAAAGGTACTCCACCCCCAACTTGCGCTTCTTGAGCGCTGACACCCCAGGGGCTTGCTCGTCCAAGTAATGGCCTGCATTGGTTGCAATTTCTTGGAATCGTTGCAACCGCTTGGCGAATGGGCGATCACCTTTGTGTATATAGGGCAAAAGATCGCAAGGCACCCAGATCTTTGCATGTGGGGGGATAGATACAGAATATTTTATGATGTGATCCTCCATGAACGCAGAAATCTCCTCAAATGCATCCATGTGAAGGGCAACTGTGGCGTCAAGGTCAGGGAGACGAGTAAAAAAGGTGTGGAGGTCCAACTTCCCTTTGTATTTGGTGTCCTCGAGGAAGAGGATGAAGCGTGACAAAGGGATAGAGAGTGGAGGAGCTCAGGAGTTGCAAAAGTGAAAATAGTGAATGAGTTAGGTGCCCCCCCTTTTATAATGTACCCTTTTTTTAAGACATTAAAAAAAAAAGGCACTTTCACCAAAAAATGATTTCTCATCCCAATGCAAAAAATTATATTCAAAGGCATGATTTGCCGAAGCAAATCATGTTGATTACAGCGGGGATCAATATGAAAATTGCAAGAGTTACAAAGTTATAAGATCGATAGCATAGTTCCATCTATCCCCCAGTCCTCCTCGACCTTCAATTTGTCTTCCATTCTCTTCCCAATCTGCGGACATTCATTACAATAAGCATCTAACGATCGACAAACCATGATGTATTGAAAATGTGGTGGAAGGATTCTCACCTTGTGACCTTGTAAACGAAATTGTGCTTGTTGAAGGGCCTCAAAACCCATAATAACCAAATGTTCTCGAACATTACTGAGAGTCCTATGCTTGCTCACTTGGACTGCCTCCAAAGCATCGTTGGGCATCTTCACTGCAATGTCAAAGCTTGCAATAGCACCGTCTACACTCTGTAAGGGAGTCCACACTCCAAGCTTGCACATCCAACGATCATAGTGAAATCGTATGTACAAGGAGGTGCGGGATTTCAAATAGCGCATTCCAATACCTGAAGCTCCAACCTTAGAACGGTACCGGTCCCCGTTGTGCATGCCCTCCACAAAACCCCAGTCCTCTTCTAAAAGCCTTCCTAATTCCTCGTAATGCGCATCTTTACATACAAGCATTGTGGTAGTCTCCACAAATCCAAACTCTTTAAAAATGTGCACAAAACAATGAATAGGCAAACACCAGCTCAAGCCCACAGACCTAGAAGCTTTAGAGTATTTCAAAGAGTTTTGGACATCCATTATCACCTTTTGCTTGAAAGATGCTACCGACCACAAATCTGGGACCGGCCACTCCATACTTAATAAGGAAGTTACTTTGATGGGTTCAAGCGTTCCAAATGCTTGTGTAGAAGTAGGGACAATATAGGAGTGAGAATAGAAGAAAATCCTTCTTTGAACCAGTTTGGTTGGGCAAAGATGCGGGAACATTATTGCTCCAATATCCGCATGTATAGCATTGAATGTGCCGGAGAGACTATGTAGTGGCTGCTCCTCCACCAACGTGGATGGAAATATGACTATAAATGCATGACAAATGTTAAGTATGAATCCATAATAACATTACACTGTGATTTCACACCTAGCTTTGTATTCTCAAAACATGTACTTACAATGTGTTGGAAATCGAGGTGGTTGTTGCAAGTGCATGGTTGACATTGAGAAAACATGTTGCACAATGGCTATGGTCCCCTTGTCTTTGCGGTTCTTGAAGCCAAGGAGCTTTCCTTTCCAATGAAGATCCAAGTTTGCACGATTCCGCACACGATGAGGGCCAGCAGCATATGGTTGCATGTATACTCAAGCACCTTTGGTGAACTCTTGTGGCACCCACTCATCATCTACACCTCTAGTGTTGTGGCATGCAAGTGCTGTGACCTCATCCTTTGGTCGCCTTTGCGAAGTAGAGTCGGCCATGGTTGAGCAAAGCAAACTAGGAGGAGGAGAAGAACCTTGCTTGTTGCTACAATGTAGGTGTGATAAAGTGATATGAGAAAATGGTCAACCCTTGTGGCAATGGGAGGAGAAGGTGGACAACCCTTGCTTGGTGTGGCACTGGGAGGAGAAGGTGGATAAGCCTTGCTTGGTGTGGCAATGGAAGGTGGTAGGGGAGGAGAGAGGAGCTTCCTTGCTGCAGCAATGGAGATGGTGTAAAGAGAGAGAGTGTTGGAGTAGAGGATGAGTGTGATGGTTGCAACCAAGGAGGGGTTGGAAAAGGGGTTCTAGAGAGAGAAAATCTCTTTTTGCCTAATAACTAATTTTGGGGGAGCTTTGGATAGCAAAAAAAGATTTTTTTTAAGTTTTTTAAAAATTTTGAATTTTAGGGTTTTTGGATGCACATTTTGACTTTTTGAGATCAAAAAATGCTTTTTTGACCATAAAATAGTTTTAGGGGGGGGTTTTCAGAAGATGAAATTTGAGTTTTGAAATTTTTGAAAAATTTCAAATTTTTGGGATTTTTTCAAAACCGGATCAAAAAGGAGGGAAGTTGGAGGTTCCATATAGCCCACCCCCCCCCACGCCACCCCACCTTCTCACTAGGTAAGAGCCCATTTAAAAAGTGTAAGACTACTTTGTCCCCCTACATTTTTGAGGGCATAGAGTGTGTCCACCACCCTCTTCTCATTGGCTGGCCTCTAATTAACCTTAATCCCAAAGGGCCCCTAGAGGGTTCATATTTTTCCTAATGTTAAACAATTGCATTAAATAGTACATTAAAAACAATACATTAAAACAAGATCATAACAATGATTATACATTTCATGTATAGAATACGTTCTTTTTTTGTCATATACACACTCTGAATCTGATAGTCAATACGATCTTTGATCATAGCAAATTGGCATCTCGTTGTTGTATCTGTATGCGTCCACTTCTTGGGATAAGCCTCCACTGAATCTACAAGGAAAAGGATCCAGTTGTTACCTGCATCCATACAAACACATTCAGTTAGAACTGGCTATATTTGTGCAAGTTGCAGGTGTCGACATTGGATCCAATTGTCATCCATGTCACACCTATAGACCTAGTTTACAACTTACCCTTAGAATTGACTACTAAGCTGAGATTTCAAGTAAGATAACCTTTGAGTGTAGAGTCATGTGTACACTACAAAGGTATTTATTATCCCTTACCTTGGATAGTAACTTATCCCTTAAGAATAAAAAAATTAGAACATTCTCAAGGCTTCTGTAGTGAATAGACCATCATCTAAGACACTCATGAAATAAAAACTACACAAAAAATAATAATGTGACAAGTGAATTTTTGAAAAGTAGCAACATGTCTGGTAGACGCAAACACGAGAAGTCTCCTAAAACCTATCTGTCGGCAATCATCTATTCATATGTTAGCTAGGCATATGTCCTAGTAACTCACACACTTAAAGCTCTTATTTTACTTAGATTTTCAAAATTTTGGCAGCATCTCCCATGTATTTTGAATTAAATTTCAAAAGAAACTCAAAAATGTATGCCATCTCACGTAGAGACCCTCACAGGAGGATTAAGGTCACACCATACAAAAAAACAAAAAACAAAAAAACAAAAAACTTTTGCAACATATAAGCAATTACTTTGCAATAGTCTCATATAAGTATGGTGTATCCTTATACCCGAGGCCTGCTTATATCCTCTGTTCCGATGTTCCTGTTCTATATACTCAATTTTATTTTAAAAGTGGATAACACCACCTTCATGAATCCAAAAACATACTTAACTCAGTCTAACTTTGATTGTTTAAGAGCAAAATTACCATTTAGGTTTATACAAAGAACAAGGAATCGAGATTTTCACCAATGCACACCATTTTCTCTTAACTATTTCTTCCAAAGTCAAGAAGGTTGGAAACACAACATTGTATATTCCAAATGTTTGTTGTGCATGAGCATCTGTTTGCCAACCATCACAGGGTTTGAGACATGGCTTATGAAATCTTATCATCACTCGTACAATATCAATCTCAAAGTCCATGAGGTGTATATTGATAGGTAGCAAAAACCATACTTATTTTAAAGAGTGCATTATATGTATGTTCACTTCTAATTAAACCATTGTTTCTTTAAAAAATGATCAAAGTTACAAATTAACACAAAAATTCTAAGTAGGTGAAACCACCTACCATGACTACCTGTGTGAATGTTATGCCGATGACCATGATGATACTCCAATAAGATCCATGATGCCTTAGGTGTATTAGCCCAAGCAAGGGTGGAATTTCTTGATGATCATGCCTGCCAGTGTGAGGAGCAGGGGTGGGCTCGACATGAACAAAATGTGAAAAATATAGAAGACCTGCACTATACCATCCAAGCCAGATCCGTGCTTCAACAATCAAAGTGTACATGTGTATGTTTGTAGCATCCTCAAGAGATATAGCAGTGGTGCATCGACCAAGTATAGAAAAATAGTTTATATACGATTAAATACCTACATATGTGGTAGTTGAAAACCACAAGGGGAGTAGATCTCATACTGCTAGAGCTTCACCAAGCCAGACATCATCTTATTTGATAGGGTAGTTTGCCCTTAGGTCCTCAGTATGTATATGCCAAGCAGCTAATCTACAATCCAAGAGGGGCCTCCCTTGCAATTGTGTGTGTGTGTGTGTGTGTGTGTGTGTGTGTGTGTGTGTGTGTGTGTGTGTGTGTGTGAGAGAGAGAGAGAGAGAGAGAGAGTGAAAGAGAGAGAGAGAGCAACATAATATGGTATCTTCCATAAGTGCCAAGGATCCCCCTTACGCATGGCACACAGTTGGGAGTGCAGAGCGTGGAGCAACGAGCAAAACATGAGTTGTGAATTAAAAGTAAGATTTTGGTAAATGTGTGCAAGTCAGAATAGCTCACCTAACCTTAAGACATTAAAGCTGGTAGTTGAGACAGTTTAGGTGCTTTAACGGCCAAGCCTTTGTTCATGGAGGCCTTCATGAGAAGAAGTATAGACATCTCCGATGTCTTTATTCATGATATTTTGTAAAAGAGTCGTCTAACATCATACTAGCTCTCAAGAACCTCATCCTATATATAGATATATAAACTTGTCTTGACCTTAAGACATTAAAGCTGGTAGTTGAGACAGTTTAGGTGCTTTAACGGCCAAGCCTTTGTTCATGGAGGCCTTCATGAGAAGAAGTATAGACATCTCCGATGTCTTTATTCATGATATTTTGTAAAAGAGTCGTCTAACATCATACTAGCTCTCAAGAACCTCATCCTATATATAGATATATAAACTTGTCTTGATATTCTTCTTGACATTTACCTATAATGCGATCAGAATTATCTTATAATTATGATTGCTGATCGAGAATTTATCGTAAAAAAGACTGGGGAAATTTTATATTGCTAATTTTTACCAATATGATGAAAGCTCTTAGAATTGAAGAAAGGTGGGATGAGTACCATGCATAGCAAATCTATGTGGCAGTCTATGTATATAAGCTAGGTGTATCTGTATGTGTGTGTGTGTGTGTGTGTGTGTGTGTGTGTGTGTGTGTGTGTGTGTGTGTGTGTGTGTGTGTGTGTGTGTGCGCACATATCCTAGATTAAGATGTAAAATATGTCAGCTTGTACAAGGAATCCTAAGCAAGTTGATATCGTTTTGTGATTGATATGTGCTTAAGCCTCCTTGGACCATATATTGGGATCCCACGTGGGTTATTAGGGATTGTGTCTCATGAGCGAGCAAAAAAAACCGTTTCTAGTGCGTGAACAAAAAGAAAGGCAAAGATAGATACACAAAAGGAATGGCCTTAAGCCCAAGATAAGGTAAATTTATCTAAAAAGGTGTATAGTCAAGGAGGTGTGTAAGTCATCCGCATCTTAGGACTTCCTATGTAAGTCTAAGGGTGGGTGGGTGTGTGTGTGTGTGTGTGTGTGTGTGTGTGTGTGTGTGTGTGTGTGTGTGTGTGCACATCTAGCTTTATTAAAGACTTTTGAGCATCTTGACATCCTTTATCAAACCACGTTTTCTGTGATCTATCTTTTTTGATACCATGAAGATGCTTTATTGAAAAGCATTCTTTGGTACAAGAACAAATAACTTTCTTGAAAGATTGGTGCCCATTTGAAATCCATATGAAGAGATAACTTCTCTTCCCTTTGACTAAGATTTTCATGCTTAGTTGTTTCTCCACATGTAAGGTCAATACATAAGGTCGGATGGTCTAATTCTGAGGTCCATTGGCCAAGCATAAAACTCTTCATGCAATACATGATGGATTTGGAGAGTAGCATATAGTTAATCACACTATCCCCATTGTGTTTTCTACATGTAAATCCATCAGGTCCAATCCACAAAGATACACCATTAGCAGTAAGCATACCCATGCTATTGCACATATGTAAAAGTAAATTTCCATAGTGATCCATCTCTTTCTCATCCATTGAAGTACGATCATACAAGTGAAGTTCCTCCAACTCCCTTGAAATGTATGGCATATCAAATTGTTGAGTATCATGTTGCAATGTTTTTGTGTGAGCATTCATATCCTCAAAGACAATGATATGACCTTTGCCTTTAAAATAAGCAATGTCCTCCTCTAAATCAAAAAATGCTTGATCTGTATCCATGCAAGCATAAAAGGGGGAATCATGATGAGGAATGTAGCAACCAGCTACACAAATGGGTGCGGTGCTCTTTTTGGTGTCATAATTTTCAGCCATGCATAACATTTGTGCTTGCATCTTCCACAATTGATACAAAATATTCAAATCCTCTCTTAATCATACATGCTACCCCTCCTTGCCCTCTTCATTGCTTGAGATTCTCTGACCATATCAATGAATGTACATAGAAGTCCTCCAACCTGTTAGTCCTTTGTATATCATGCTTCCAACTTTCAACAAGAAGTACAACATCAGCTTTTCTTGTTAGTTCATCCATCTATGCCAAACCCCACATTCCATGGGTATTCGTTGGAATTCCAAAACCATACTTTCAATTGTAACTCACTTTCATATGTCATGCATTCATGTTTGCTCGAGGGACTTGCATCCTCCTTGGGCACCTTTTCTTCATGAGAGACAAAGATAGATAGAGAAAGAGAGAGGGGGGGAGAGAGTTTATATTTGAAGTCCCTTCATTTAAGAACCATATATTGAAACATGACAAACTATAATTGAATGTCAAGAGACAAGAGACATTTTTTTATATATAAAATGAAATTATTTTGGTACATCCGTTTCTGGAAGGAGACTGAACGAGCTCCAGAAGCTATGAAAGAATAGGTTTATACCTGCCACCATCCAAAAAAAGCATCCAATTAGAACTTGAACAACCTTGTTGGGAAGACAAGTATCCAAACAACCCATTTTGCTTGTTATTGTTGTCCCACGGCCATAGACCGCCTCACTCTCCTTGTATATGCTAGGAGGTAGGTCTTTTACTTTCCATTTTGGCATAATCCTTTTCACAATGGTTTTCTTTCCTGCAATGGTATGGTCAGAGTTTTTGGGGACTTCAGGTTTGTTGAGAAACCCTGGTCTACATCCTTCTGGGAAATCCATTATGGCCGACAGTCGAAGTTTTTCACTGGGTAAGTACTTAAACTTATGCATGTTCAGATTAGCCGCCACCAAGGAAATCCCATGCTCTGGGAACGGAATACATGTATTGTCCTTCAAATAATAAGTACAATCAGTTTCATGATAAAAGGGATGGGGAAGGTAGCTGAAGATCCTATCAGCTTCCCTAACTAGGATAGCATACGTGAAAAGAACATTGCTTTTTGTTTTTTGTTTTTTTATTGTAAGTACCAGCTTTAAGAATGAACTTTTACGCATGTAAGATCTTCTTTATAAAAAAACTAAAGGTTTTCTAGATTTTTCAAAGAATTTGGCAGAGTTTCCTCTATTTTTTTATGGTTTTGTAAAAAATACCACCATTTTTTGAGCCATATCTAGCTCCCTCACTTCGAGGATTTCTTATACCATCATTCTTTTATTTATCTATGAATTTTATCCCTACTGTCGCTCTCTTGAAAATTGCTACCGTGTATTGAAACTCTCTATTTTAGTGCTGCTACATGATTGTACTTAAGCTATGTACATGCGTCTTATTTTTCATATGAATTTGTTAATGTAAACCATCGTGTATTCTACAACAAGGCTTTTAGCAGTAAAGACCTAAAAAATACGGACATAGTACAAAACTGGTGAACCAACGTTGTATAAAAATCAGTTACAGGTTAACTTATACGACACTGATATTTTAAAAGACCACAATCCAATCTTTATTTTGTATGAAAGCTTATGTATGTCATGCATTTAAAAACCATTATTTAAAATGTACAAACCCCATCTCAGTAGACTAGGAGTCTACCTGGCTTGAAGTTCTCGCCATAACAGAGGTGTCGAGGGCTGCTTTCGCAAGCGTGTACCGTTTTATCAAAGCTTGCCACAACGTGTATGGTTAGAGAAATACCTTCAGTTGGTTTTTGCAGATTCGAGTGGTGCTAGCCGCAATTTGCGTATCACTGTGTGCGTGTATGAGTCTCACTTCTCGTAGTGTGTAGCTCTCAATTTCGTTTTTTGAGAATAACTCAAAAACGAGGGATTGTGTGTGTGTGTAACCTGGCTTGTGTTCTCCTCTAGGTAGGTTTCATTCTCTGGGACTCACCCCAAGCCCTATGGATTGTCTATGCATGTGTGCGTGCGTGCGTGCGTGTGTGTGTGTGTGTGTGTGTGTGTGTGTGTGTGTGTGTGTGTGTGTGTGTGTGTGTGTGTGTGTGTGTGTGTGTGTGTGTGTGTGTGTGTGTGTGTGTGTGTGTGTGTGTAATCTTGGTGTGCCCTATGGATTGTCTATGCGTGCGTGCGTGCGTACGTGCACGCGCACGCACGTGTGTGTGTGTGTGTGTGTGTGTGTGTGTGTGTGTGTGTGTGTGTGTGTGTGTGTGTGTGTGTGTGTGTGTGTGTGTGTGTGTGTGTGTGTGTGTGTGTGTGTGTGTGTGTGTGTGTGTGTGTGTGTGTGTGTGTGTGTGTGTGTGTAATCTTGGTGTGTGAATGTATGAAGCTGTAAGTAAGAGGATTGAATGTATCCTGAGCAGGAGAGGAGGTCGGTGAGTGTACTGCAGTAGGTATAATTATGCCTGAGAGGAGAGTGCCTCAAACCACTCCTAATTGCAGGCTTAGAGAGTAACGCAGAGCGAAATTGCTCGTACGCCGTGCTCTTGGGTACGTTTCTCAGATAGCACTGCAGCTTCTTATAGTTTTGATCAATGATTTTAATAGGTTATTTTAGTAAATGTTTTTGATGGCTTATGGTTGGCACCGCTTTGCATTAGGTAGGGGGATAAGAGAGCACAATAGGGACAGTCCACGTAGGTTGGAAAAACCTACAGGTCCTTTTTTGATAGAGAGAGAGAGAGAGAGAGAGAGAGAGAGAGAGAGAGAGAAGAAGAAGAAGAAGAAGAAGAAGAAGAGGATGATGAGAGTTTTAAACATCGTAGAAAACCATCCCAAGAGTCTTTAAAAATCTAGCTGAGGAGAGTTTGAACTCAAGAGAGTGAACACAAAATTAAAAAACCCCCCATCCCATATTACTGTGTTTTAACCACTCCAAGGATTTACATATGGAAAAAAATAAAATAATTTTTTTTTAATGCATTTGCATTTGTTCCGGTGTTACTTAGCAGGTGAGCTAGTAAGTGCGAGAGAACGCAAGGGATTTTTAGACCTACCTAATATTCTTGCTCATAGGGAGAGACCAAAAGAGAGAGAAAAGGAGAGTGGGAGTGATCAAGTTTAATTGTAGTGTTCTTTTCTTTTTTTTCTATAAAGTCGTTTTTTTGGATGTATACAAATGATTCAAAAATTATTATTAAAATGCGGGGAAATTATCCCAAGGTAAGTAAAAAATGTTTCTACTGTATCTTGGTTTATATAAAAATAAACAACCGAGACAATTATTATGGGTTTTTTTTTCTATGTTTTTATAATTAGGTAGGTTCAAGGGTCTTGTTTTAAGGGAAATATCTTGGAGGTAGACCTTTGTGGAGAAACTATCCAGTATTTTAGCTAGAGAGAGAGAGGAAGTGAGAAAATAATTTTGGAAGGAAACATGCAGTAAAATGAGTTTCTTTTTGCAACCTTTTGGGCATGAGAGAGAGACCCACCCCCAACCCTGGGGATATGTGCACTTGGTGCGGGATAGTCCACCAAGTGGACATATCCCCACCATTTATAAAATATGTCTTTGCATTGTGTTTTTAGAGGAAAAAGAGCTATTTACTCGAAGAAAGGAAGGAGAGAGAGAGAGAGAGAGAGAGATACCATTATTGTTTTTTGGGGAAGCATATGAATCCAACCTATGAACATCAATCATGAAAATAGGACAAACTGGGAGGTTTTTTTATCCATACAAAGGATAGCATACAACTATAACTCAAGATCAAATGTATAGATACATTTTTCCTACTCATCATCAATAGAAGAGCAGAGTTGGTAGTAGATGGTTGTCCTTATTGAAATCCGGCATAAAAAGCATAGACACAGAAACACCTTTGTATTTTTTTGACTACATATTTTGCTCTTTACTGTAGTTCATCTTCGTGTTGGTTACTGCCCTGCACATAAACCAGCAATGAGATGGTTGTTTATTAGTGTTTCTATTATTCTTCTCAAAAAATGGTTTACTTATGTGTGTTTATTAAGGATTGAATATCAAACCTTATGCCTGGAAAGTTTCCATTAGATAAAAAGTGTATGATTAATGATTTGATTCGGGTTTGTGTAAACCCGTTAGACATTGTTGGGAAACAAGCAAACTGAAACACCTCTATAGCGATGTCACCCAAGAGCGTTGAAAGAGAACTACAAGACACCAAAAGCTTTGCAAAATCCCTTTGAAACACCACAAGTACATTAGGAGTAGACCCTTGGGAATTTACTAGCCGTCGCCCACCCAAGAGACTATGTCACATAGGAGCAAAACCCTGTCAAAGCACGGATTTACAGCACACGCCGACCAATGCATATGAAGATAAGGGCCTCCCCTTTCACCATTGGACATCACAAAACCACAACTTCAACATCAATTCCACAATTCATAGATACATGCCCTCCGAATCTGTCTACACACAATTTGCCACTAGTCTGCCATAGCCATAACCCTGCAGAGAACTAGTCGTAACCTGATGAGCACAACTCCAATTGGGGCACTTTAAAGCTTGAGAGAAAGCTTGAAAAATGAATGGCGAGAAAGATGAAGATGACTAAAATTGATTCCATACGCCCCCATGAGCAAAATTGACGCGAACAGAGAGCTGTCCCAGCACGACTACACGTAGAGAAGGCTAGTCGGGGCAAAAAACTGCATCCAAGAGCACCAAGGAGACAAAACGAGCTAAAACCTGCAAATTTCTGATCTTTGGCTGAACGTTTTTTAGTTTGTACATGAGTTTTAGTTATATACAAGGCTCACTTCAAAAAACTCACTCACGGGCACTTACAGTAGCCCGACAGCTGTCACTAGACTAGCGACTTGCAGTGCATGTACATGTGCTTGCTAAATCAAGATAAAAACCTCACAAAACCAAAGCCCACACACCCTTTTGACATCGGGCGTCATGTTCCTATGTACAAATTTACAAAAAACGGGGTGTCAGAAATGCGTCCAACATAGTTTGCCAACCCCCCAGTCTGCTAGAGCATTCATGCTCAGCAGTAGCATAAGCATATTGTCCACCCGGATCAAAGGGCCATACAATATAAGCACAAAACGCATGAAGAAACACCAGCCATATCAATTGTCCATCTTCCAATATCAAAGCATAAACCATATGAAGAATCCAAATCCTCATTAAGCATAAAGTACTCTCAACAAATACAACAAAGAAACACCCTTTCATCATTATAGCATGCAAGGAATCCTTTAGCATCTCATCCAAAAAGTCTTCAACTTTAACATCAGCCATTTTCATATCCTCATGCATATCCATCTCATTCTCCCCACTCTTCATGAAGCTTCTATCCAATTCAACGGTATCATGCTTGATAGGGAAGACATCTTCTACACATAACTTCCTTTGCTCATCATAAGGATCAAGAAAGGAAGCATCAACCATCTCATCATTAGGTATCCATATTAAATTTTTATGGATTTCCACATGCTCAAAAACCTCCAAATTCTCCTTCTTGATCAAGGCATGGCTACATACATCATCATAGATGCAAACACAAGAGTCCTCATGGAAAATCTCCTCATTAGCAAGTTCCACAACATGCTCAATAGCATCATAATTTAGTGGAAAAGACTCAACAATATCATGCATTTGAGAGATCTCTTCATTCACATCATTTACTTCTATATAAGTATCCTCATTGACTTGCAAATCATTCTCAACTACTTCACATAAAGGAGAAGGATACTCAACATCCACTTTTGCATCACCCACATGCTCATCTTTCACAATGGACACATCAACAATGGCATCTACAACTTGATTCTCATCATGATCCTGCTTTAAGACTTCACTAATTGCATCCTTTTCCCTCTCATTAACTTTCACATTGGTAGAAACATCACCTTTGGCATGTAAAGCACCATTAAGTGGCATAAACAACCAAGATGGCATGGTGGGTACATTCATCTTAGCATCTTTCTCCTCATTATATGATTTCTCCTCTTTCCCAAGAGAACCATCATGATACAATGTTACATTAGAGGCACTCTTTTTACCTACATCAATGCATAGAGAAACCTTCGGCTCCATATCACCCTGCAATCCAAGCTCTTGCATTCTCTCTAATTTCCATTCCTTATGCTTTGCAATCCGTACTGCATCCTCAAATGTAAGTGGCCTTTTAAGCTCAACCTTTAACTTCAAATCAGCCCTCAAACTTTGCATAAATATACACTTTTTAAGCATAAGAGGAGGAACATCATCGCCCAGAGAAACACACCATCTCTTCCACAAAGCATTGAACTCCTTGACAAAGGCATCTACACTTTGACCATCACCCTGCTTAAGTTCTTCAATGGAGTGCCATACATATGTTGGGTCCTCTACCTTCCTAAACCTCTCAAGGAAAGCCTTCTTGACCTCATGGTAAGTCATCACTTGTAAAGGTTGAGATGATTTCAACCAAGACTCATACTCATCATACCATATCCTTGCATCATCTTTCAAGCAAAAAACCAAAATCTTCAGCATAAGCATCGGATCTTCCTTATTGGCAATCAAACAAGAAAACTCCATCTTTTAAATGAATGCATCAGCATCCTCACCTACATGACCATAGAACCTTGGAAACTCTGTCACCATAGCCATCAAAGCTGTCAATTGAAGGTCACTTGAAGAAGATCCTCGGTGGCGGGCACCAAAACACTGTTGGGAAACAAGCAAACTGAAACACCTCTATAGCGATGTCACCCAAGAGCGTTGAAAGAGAACTACAAGACACCAAAATCTTTGCAAAATCCCTTTGAAACACCACAAGTCCATTAGGAGTAGACCCTTGGGAATTTACTAGCCGTCGCCCACCCAAAAGACTATGTCACATAGGAGCAAAACCCTGTCAAAGCACGGATTTACAGCACACGCCGACCAATGCATATGAAGATAAGGGCCTCCCCTTTCACCATTGGACATCACAAAACCACAACTTCAACATCAATTCCACAATTCATAGATACATGCCCTCCGAATCTGTCTACACACAATTTGCCACTAGGCTTCCATAGCCATAACCCTGCAGAGAACTAGTCGTAACCTGATGAGCACAACTCCAATTGGGGCACTTTAAAGCTTGAGAGAAAGCTTCAAAAATGAATGGCGAGAAAGATGAAGATGACTAAAATTGATTCCATACGCCCCCATGAGCAAAATTGACGCGAACAGAGAGCTGTCCCAGCACGACTACACGTAGAGAAGGCTAGTCGGGGCAAAAAACTGCATCCAAGAGCACCAAGGAGACAAAACGAGCTAAAACCTGCGAATTTCTGATCTTTGGCTGAACGTTTTTTAGTTTGTACATGAGTTTTAGTTATATACAAGGCTCACTTCAAAAAACTCACTCACGGGCACTTACAGTAGCCCGACAGCTGTCACTAGACTAGCGACTTGCAATGCATGTACATGTGCTTGCTAAATCAAGATAAAAACCTCACAAAACCAAAGCCCACACACCCTTTTGACATCGGGCGTCATGTTTCTATGTACAAATTTACAAAAAACGGGGTGTCAGAAATGCGCCCAACAACGTGAACATAAAACTTAATCTTTGTAGATCATTATAGGCAACACTCATACTTGAGGCGTTATAAATGAGAGGAAGAACATGTGATACACATACTTTGTAAGACATATTTTTTGGACGATTGCTAGCTGCTTGTATAAATGATGCTTGATGTCCTGGCAAAGTATCCTTCTTCCAAGCAGTTTCTGTGGTGTATACCTCGATAAAAGGTCTTTGTAGAATTATTCTTGTGTTTAGATATATACAGCCACCATCTGTGTGTGTTTTCTTTACAGAAATGATATCCAATAGATTGTAAAGGGGTCCTCATGAGACAAGGGTTTATTGTGGTTCATGCATTGAGTAATGAACGGTTGAACAATAGATCCTCCATATACCTATTTGAATGGTAAAAGGCTAAAAGCATACCTTTTTTCTCAAGACGTGATAATTTTCTAATGTATTCAAGTTCAAACCAAGCTAAGTATAGGTTACACCATAACGAGAGTATGAGTATCCCATAGGAATACCTTTAGTTTGTCGAAATATGGCTGCCCCTAGTTTTAAGAAACAATTGTCTAAAACAAAGGTATTTAAAGTTTCGAAGATCTTCAAGGTCCATTTTACTTCGGATTTTTTCTTTGTAAGTGTTAAACCTCATGCACATTCCTATCACCTACGACGGACACTGTATTATTTATTTGGTAGAGTCAGGTATCAAGCTTGTCAGTCCAATAGGAAAAGGGTAAGAGTGATCGCCGATGAGAGGAGCGCTCTAACTGGAACATTCAAGGGATTAGTTGGCTAAGCATGGGCGCCCAAGTTTGAATGGAGCGAGCTCATATAAAAGTCAACTAAACTTAAAATTCACTCATTCTCTCATTTTTGCAATTGAAGAGTGTTCTTGCTCCATCTCCATCTTCCTCTTCTTCATCTCCTTGTGTCTGTGTGTATGCGTGAGAGAGAGAGAGAGAGAGTGTGTGTGATCGAGCATTGCGACAGCGGTGAGGCTGGTTTTGAACACGGCGTAGCGGCGTCCCCTTCTTCTTCGCGGAGAGGAATCATCCACGATAGCAAGCATAGAGCGGTGAGTGACACACCATCACCATCTTTGAGCTTACTAGTTTAGGCTTGTTGTGTGCTTGGAGCCATTTGTGGCTCGCACACAGTGTATTGGCAAGTTCCTTGCATTGACACGTGCGATAGACGCGCACAGTAAGCATAATTTTGTTTCTAGAGGGTTTAAACTCTTTATATCCGCAATTCAAAACTATTTTTTTGATGTTGTTAAGTGCTTTTGTAAGGCTGTGGTTTCCATGATGAGGAATTGCTTCATAGCATGTTTTTATGTCATAAGTATGAATAGAATATATCTTATCAAGAAGGTTAATTATTGCATCATACTGGTTGTTTATGATCCAATATGCATTAGTGTTTTTGTAAAGGTTTTTAGATCTTTTTGGAGGTTTTTTGTGCATTCCATAAACCCGTGTGTAATCCCCATTAGGAATTTTGTTATCATATTTGTTATAGGTGAAAATACACAATCATGGGCATTTGTTATCCAACGAAATGTACCTTTATGAATCTTGTAGTTTCCCATGATGATGGGAGACCTTTGTCTTTTGATGGGGTAATACCAAGTTCTTGACAACGCGTGTTAATGAGTGAGATGATTGTATGATTGTCCGCTTGTATAGTTGAGAATTTAGGGGATTCTAATCTCTCTTTTGCATGTGGTCTAGTGACTTTTCTACATATAAAGATCGGAGTCCGTGCTGATTTATCCAACCCACATATGAACATATGTTTTTGGATAAATTCTATTTCATATGTGATGTCTTTTTCCATGAACCACGGTTTTTGATTGTGTCTATAGTTTGGGAAAGTATCATGAAAAAAATTTTCAATCCTTTTCTCAACTAGGTGCAGGTGAAAGGGTGTACATTTTATGTCGAGCATGTGGCAAAGTTTTTTCCACCCAAGTTTGAATTCGGCTTTGACTGACTGTAAATATATGGGAACAAGGGGAATGTGATTGAGACCTTTGGTTATAATATCTCTAAGTAGGTAATGGCGTATAAAGTTAGACTGAATAGTTAAAACATTCTTACCATATTTATCAAAATCTCTTAAAAAGCCACTAAACCTTTTTTGGTTTTGCATACACAAGGTTCTGTGATATCAAATGGATCTGCAAAAGTGCTAAAAGGTATACAAAGATATTGTCCAATACTACTGTGTATTTCCAGCAGAAACTAATATGAAAATCACCTAAATTTTTTATGAATCCAAGATCTTCTAGCAGTTTCTCAAAGCACATACATGGGTGTATGAATTCCACAAACCTATTGCAAAAAGTTAAATGAATGAATCTGTTATTTATCTTATTAGCTTGTTTTAAACAAAGTAAACCATTTGTTTGTGTGGATAGATGTCGTACCTGGTTTTTTGTGATGTATTTCAACATCCTAAGAGTATCTCCAAGACCTTCCAAACCACGGAACTGCCTTGGTTGTTTTAATGATGAGGTTGTATTACCTGGAGTGCTTGCAATCCTTTTTAATTGCTCTTTACTCTTTGAAGGCTTGAAAATTGTCATAAAATCTAATATCTAATATCTAACCAACCCAAATGATTTTCTCATATTAAATTGATCACTTAATGTGGGAGAATAAACGGGAACAAGTTTAAGATATAGACATGTGCTTATAGATCTATCTCAACATGGGGCCAATGGTAAAGGGGCCCAAATGTGAGATGGTCTATCAAAGAGCAAGGCTAACCAATGGAGCATAAGGCCTTAGGGTTAGCTTCATTGAAGACCTCCAATAATGTGTGTAAAAGTCCTTTGACCTTAGGTAAGCTACGGCTGAGCTTGAGGTGCTTGATGATTGAGGTGCTTGAGGTGCTAATGATTGAGATGCTTGAGGTGCTTCACATGCTTGAGATACTAGGGTTGCACTTGAGGTGAGAACCCAGCCCAAGCTTAAAGTGCTTAAGATCCAAGCTTGTGGTGGGAACTGGGCCTATGCATGAGGGGCTTGAGGTGTCAAAAAGTCAAAGATTCAATCCCTACAAGGAGGGGGCGAGCCCTACATGAGGGGGGATGAGAGAGAACACCCACACATCACACAAGGCATGCATGGTACAAAGAAAGCAAAAGGGACACTTGTCAAGTTCCTCCTCATGTTGCCCTCATGGTGTGTCTGAAGCCTATTGGTTGGCCACCCAAGGGGTCCAATAATAAATTAGGAGATTTAATTAATTGATTTAGCATTTTTCTAGCCCTCTCTCTCAAAGGGCAAAGGGGGACACTTGTCTCAAGGCTACCCTTGTTGCTTGTAATGCCTCCTGCTTATGATTCGCTTGGCCTGGAGGGGTCCAATGAGCTTCAAGCATGAGCTACAAGGGGGGGTCGACCCAAGCAATCTAGGGGGTTGCTTAGGGGGTATAGTCACCCACACACACTCACAAACACTCTCATTGTGTGCTATGCAAAGTGCAAGAGCTCCCTCTCCTTCTCCAAGCAAGTAGAGGTTGAGAGCCTACACCAACACTCTTGGCTATGGAGTGCAAATCCAACCAAGAGCCATGCTTCAATGCTTAAGCTTGCCATCTTCTTCTTCTTCATTACTATGCTATTATGTATGCTAGCAACAAGAGTTATGATAAGTGAGGAACTAATCCTTTCTCCTATGAAATGTTTCTTCTTCCTCTTCCCTACCCTCATTCCCTGCTATCTCTCTCCACCTTCGAAGGTGTTTGAGGTGTTGGGACTGAGGCTTGGGATAGTTAAAGCTTTCTTCAAGTTTATGTTATGCTTGTGATGCATCAAGCTTTCCATCTTCATTGAATCACCTAGGTCACAAGGAACACAAAGCTTGTATTGTAACAAGTCTCTCTTAATGGGAGAAATCATAATACGAATGCCTATTGGAGGGGGGGACCGGCTCCACATAATCCGGTCCTCAATTGTTGTCATGTTCTCTAAATTCTCTCTCTTGCAAAAGTATTGTTCATGCCAAGTTAACCAATTGCTATGATTATGTTGCTATCTTCAACTATGTTCACCCGCTATGCTCACAAAGTCATTTCTCAAAAGTATTCTCATTAATTTCCGCTACTCTCAAGTTAAATACGCCAATTCCATTACATTGGTATCAGAGCATTTGGTTTCTCTTTTCTTGCTTAAGAAGAGAGGTCCTTAAGTAGCCTATAAATGGTTGATGTTGTTAATTATATTAGGGTAAGTGGAACTGGGATCTATTATCGCCCACTATGTGGGGGATGGTGCACACCTCGGGAGCTTTGGACTTAATAATGGAGTCTTTTTAGACTTGCCTACGGCTTTACCATTATTGAGCCATAAGAAGTCCGAAAGGAGCTAGCCCTCGGCAACTCTGCTATGTTAGACCTACTCCTCTACTCTCTATAGTTAAACACTTTGAGCCGTGGGTGTAGATACTTAAGAGCCGGTTTTCAAAGGCTAAGAGGAGTGGCAACTAAGGTTTTGAATTGCCAAAGCATACACTAAGTACATACATAAATTTTGTTAACATGGCTGACAATAATCAAGAGAGTAGAATGAACATTGATAGCTTTGATTTTGCACATGAAGGTGCTAATGATGATGCTCCCATGTTTGTGAATTATCTCGTCACTAGGTTGCAGCAAGCTATGGGCAACCCTGCTTTGCAAGCCAAAGTTACTCAACAACTTCATGCTTATGGAATTTCCCTTCCTCTCCAAGAGGAGAGAGAGCTTAGGAGGCTCTTGAAGAGACCCCCAAAAGAAGACTCTCTCCCATTCGAGAGGAGGAATCCAAAGAGCAAGAAAGCAATGAAATTTTAAGTTCCTCTGAAGATGTGGCTCCACGAAGACGGCGGCCTAGACGATCACCCACTCCTCCCAAGAGGAAAAAATCAACACATAGTCCTTCTCCTCATCACTCTGAAAGGCAAGAGAGGAAACAAAGGAAGAAAAGGGCTAGGAAGAGATCACCCTCTTCTCCTTCTTCTTCACCTTCCTCCTCTTCCGATGAACTTATGGCTATTCTCCTAGAGAATACAAGAGGGGAGGACATCGCAAATCATTTCCTGCATGGCGAAGGTCACAAAAGCTAAAGAAGTTCAAGGAAGGAGGAAAGAGTATCTCTTTTCTCACCTATGATGGCACCTTTGGTGCTACCGACAAAGTGTTGGCCTTCATCCAGCAATTTGATGCAGCCTTTGGAGATGAGGGCTTCACAGAGTCCTCCAAGCTATGCCATGTAGCTATGCACTTCCAAAAATCAGCTCGTCAATGGTGGGCTAGCCTTCATGGCAATGGTGAAGCCCCAAAGACATGGAAAACTCTACGAGTTTCCATCATGAAGCAATTCCTTGCAAGCGATGCAAAGGACAAAGTTCTTACCAAATGGCGCAGCTTGAAGCTTCTTTCTCATGAGTCTATCCACAAGTACGTAGACAAGTTTTGGGATTTACATCTCAAAGCTACTGTCTTCCAAAAGATAGACTTTGCTGAGCAAAGGTAGCAATTTTGCGCGGGATTACCTGAAGAGATGGCCGAATACATGAACGGCCTGGTACTATTAGTGAAGTAATCCATCACACCATGGTTGCTTCACGCATCAATTTCCATCAAGGGGCTAGACATAATGTCAAGCCCATGGAAAACAAAGACAAAAATGATGCAAAGGGGAAAACCAATGTTCAAAATACTGCCCAAGTCACTTCCAACAACAACAACAACGAGAACAATTGGTCCAAGGAGAAGGGAGTTTACAAAGGTAAAAATAAACTCTCTCCTGAAGAGCTTGAAGCTTTTTGCAAGGACCATAAGTGTTTCTAGTGTGGAGAGCAGGACATGGCTATCGTTCTTGCCCCAAGAAGAATACTCGCAATGAGACTCCTAGGGCTTCCACCATCGAAGCTCCAAAAGGGGATACTCATTGCAAAGGATCATCACTTTCCTATGCTTGGGGAAAGGTAAGAGAGCATGATGCCTTCATCTTGTTTGACCCTGGCTCTACTCTGAACTTTATATCAATGGAGTTGGCCACCAAGTTGGGCATTCAAGCTTTTGGGATGGGAGATATGGTAATGGTTGATGCAGCTTTCAAGGGACAACAAGCCTCCGTTACTCCCTTGATTGGGAAGTTGAGGCTTCATGTCCAAAGCTATGTCGACAAAGAAGACTTCTTCATCTCTCCTCTCCAACATGAGGATGCTATCCTAGCGGCGCCATGGTTTGATCGCATGGCTGCCAACATGAAGTTCCCTGAAAGGAGAATCTACTTCACCTACACGGGAAAGAACATGTATATAGATGCTAGTGAGCGTGGTTGCACTATTCCACTTGTAAATCCTCTTTCTTTTGATAAGTCAATGAAGAGCTCAGTTTATGCGTACATGATTTTTGTCAAAGAGTCTCTAAAAGATACTAATGTTTCATCAAATGAAAATGGTAGGAATCAAGAAGAGTTAGACTTGTCTACTTTTCTAAAAGGATTCCAAGATGTGTTCATCGATGATATCCCTATGGACCTACCTCCAAAACGAGGAGATGATGACCATCGCGTTGAGCTCCTTCCAGGAAGCTCACCGCCTAACAAACCTCCTTATCGAGTCTCACAAGCTCAACAAGAGGAGATTATGAGGCAAGTACATGAATTGGTAGACAAAGGGATGGTGAGGCTTAGTTCCTCTCCCTTTTGTTCTCCAGTCCTTTTAGTGCAAAAGAAAGATGGTACATACCGTATGTGTGTGGACTATCGAGCACTAAACCATATCACTATCAAAAACAGATTTCTCGTGCCTCGGGTAGAAGATCTATTTGATAAGCTACAAGGCTCTACCTACTTCAATAGGATTGACCTTAAGAGTGGCTATCATTAAATAAGGATAGTGGATGAAGATATCCTAAAGACCGCGTTTCGCACAACATTTGGTCTTTATGAATATCTAGTCATGCCTTTTGGCTTGACTAATGCACCAGCTACTTTCAATTGTCTGATGGAGAAAATTTTTAGACCTTATCGCAAATTCACAAGAGTGTTCTTTGATCATATCATCATCTACTCCAAGTCTTTGGAGGAACATAAGCAACATCTCCAAGTGATTTTTCAAGCATTGAGGGAGAACAAACTTTTTCTCAACCAAAAGAAAAGCGAATTGTTCCTTCAAGAGATTCAATACCTAGGTCATATTATCTCTCACGATGGTATCCGTATGGATCCATAAAAGTTAGAGGTAATAAAATCATGGCCTGACCCAAGAAATCTACATTAGCTAAGAAGCTTTATTGGTATGTGTGCATACTATAGACGCTTCATAGCAAAATTCTCTCAAGTAGCAGGACCACTACACGACTTAACTAAGAAGAACGTTAACTATGTATGGACTGCTAAGGAGCAAAATGCTTTTGAAAAGCTCAAAGAGAAGCTTACTTCCCAACCAGTCCTCGTGCTTCCGGATCTCTCAAAACCATTTGAGGTCCAATGTGATGCTTGTGGTGATTGCCTTGGAGCAGTTTTGCTTCAAGAAGGGCATGCCATAGCATATGAGAGCCGAAGGCTCAATACTGATGAACGAGTCTTGGGCATTTATGAGAAAGAGCTTTTAGCTGTTTTACATGCCCTAGACACATGGAAGCACTACCTATTGGGGACTCCATTTATCCTATGAACCGACCACCAAAGTCTCAAGTATTTCATGACGCAAACCAAGCTTTCCGACAAACAAATGAGGTGGGAAAATTTTCTTTCGCAATTTAATTTCCATATTGCTCACATAGCTGGTAAGCACAATCAAGTGGCCGATGCACTTTCACGACGACCAAAAGTTAATGCGGTGTCTATAGCTACTCACAATGATCTATCCTTTATGATAGATGAGTATGCTACTGACCCTGACTTTAGAGACATAATGTCAGCCCTTGCTTTGGGGAAGAAAGAGGAACCATTCACCTTGCAGGATGGTTATCTTCTCCACGGCAATAGGCTATGTGTTACCCATTCCCTTCCTGAGAAAGTTATGTATGAATCCCATGCTCCTCCATATGCGGGGCATAGAGGTATTCAACCTACTCTCCGAGGAGTAGAGACGTACTTCTATTGGCCTACCATGAAAGTGGACATACAAGAGTATTTTGCAAAATGTGTAGTATGCCAAAAGACCAAGTATGATAGAGGGAAGAAACCTGGATTACTCCAGCCATTGCCTATCCCAAATTCACCATGGGAGAGTATATCCATGGATTTCATCTTTGGATTACCCAAGTCTATCCATGGGAATACAGGAATATGGACAATAGTCGACAGGTTTAGCAAGCAAGCACATTTTATTCCTGTCAAAAAGACTATTAAAGCACATCAAATGGCAACTCTCTTCATATCTCATATTTTCAAGCACCATGGATTACCCACATCCATTGTGTCAGATAGAGATCCTAGAATGACCATTAATTTCTGGAAAGGTCTCTTTGAAAATCTAGGAACAAGATTGAATTTCTCTTCGGCCTATCACCCACAAACGGATGGCCAAAGTGAGATAGCCAATCTTACGATACTCGATCTACTCAAGACTTATGTTACCGAAGTAGATCAACGCTCACAATGGGAAAAGTACCTACCTCTTGTAGAGTATGCCTACAATAATACTGTACATACTTCTACGGGAAAAGCACCTTTTGAGATCATTGAGGGAAGACCTAAAAGTCCCTTGCTACTCAAAATACATGGGAAGATCTTCGCTGCCGATGAGTATAGCCGTGACCTACAAGAATCTTTTCAAAAGATTAAGGAGGCTATATCCATCTCTCAACAAAGGTAGAAAGTTGTTTGGTGATAAGCACAGAAGAGCCTTAATGTTCAAATAAAATGATTGGGTCTTGCTCAAGTTTCCTAAGGCTCGATTAAGGCAAACGACGGGCAAAAATCCTACGGGCCATCAAAAGTATTATGCTAAACTAGCAAAAAGATACTATGGTCCTTTCCAAATCTTAAAGCCCATCAATGAGACGGCTTATCAGCTCAAGTTGCCCAACCATTGGCTCATACACAATGCCTTTCATGTAAGCCTACTTAAGCCCTACAAAGGAGAGCCACCAACAACTGAACCAATTATTGAAGACCCTCCCGAAGTTGAAAGGGCAAAGGGGGACACTTGTCTCAAGGCTACCCTTGTTGCTTGTAATGCCTCCTGCTTATGATTGGCTAGGCCTGGAGGGGTCCAATGAGCTTCAAGCATGAGCTACAAGGGGGGGTCGACCCAAGAAATCTAGGGGGTTGCTTAGGGGGTATAGTCACCCACACACACTCACAAACACTCTCATTGTGTGCTATGCAAAGTGCAAGAGCTCCCTCTCCTTCTCCAAGCAAGTAGAGGTTGAGAGCCTACACCAACACTCTTGGCTATGGAGTGCAATCCAACCAAGAGCCATGCTTCAATGCTTAAGCTTGCCATCTTCTTCTTCTTCATTACTATGCTATTATGTATGCTAGCAACAAGAGTTATGATAAGTGAGGAACTAATCCTTTCTCCTATGAAATGTTTCTTCTTCCTCTTCCCTACCCTCATTCCCTGCTAGCTCTCTCCACCTTCGAAGGTGTTTGAGGTGTTGGGACTGAGGCTTGGGATAGTTAAAGCTTTCTTCAAGTTTATGTTATGCTTGTGATGCATCAAGCTTTCCATCTTCATTGCATCACCTAGGTCACAAGGAACACAAAGCTTGTATTGTAACAAGTCTCTCTTAATGGGAGAAATCATTATACAAATGCCTATTGGAGGGGGGGACCGGCTCCACATAATCCGGTCCTCAATTGTTGTCATGTTCTCTAAATTCTCTCTCTTGCAAAAGTATTGTTCATGCCAAGTTAACCAATTGCTATGATTATGTTGCTATCTTCAACTATGTTCACCCGCTATGCTCACAAAGTCATTTCTCAAAAGTACTCTCATTAATTTCCGCTACTCTCAAGTTAAATAGGCCAATTCCATTACAAAAATAGTGTCGATGGTCTATCAAAGTAGGTGATGTTGTACTCTAGGAAGAAATGATGTCCCTGGTGTATATAATACCAAGCCTCTAGCTACATCTAATAAATGCTCAAGAATAGCATAAAAAACCACCACTGCATGGTGTTGAACCTCAATGGGAAATGAAGTTACCCAGCTGATAAAGGCATATACATGTGCAGGTCCAGAAGAGTAAGGAAAAAATCTTGGAAGATTTTGAAATACAAACCATAGCATGTGGTCAAACCATATGATTGTTGAGGGGCAGTTTGACCCTGGATTCCGTTTATAGTTGCACTTTATGAAGGGCCTGTATGTATTCCAATAGTTTTTTAGGAATTTTTGGATGTCGTTTTCTTTGTCGTTGAGAGATAAACCCTTTGTTCGGGCAACCGCTGATACATTTGCACACTTCTTATTGTCAATGTCTGACAGCTTGATCTGTTTTAAGGTAAAGCCTTATCTTGTGATATTAGGTGTTTAGCTTTTAAGGTTGAAGTTTTGCATTGTTCCACAACTTTAGGAAGAAGACTGCAGAGTAGAGCTAAGGATTCAAGAGTAAAGGGCGCACACTGATTCAAGATCTCAAAGTCCCAAAGTTTATTTTTTAGACGGATAGCATCTAGTTCAATTTGTATATGGGGAAGAAGTGGAATAATTTCAGAAAAATGCCTAGGCATAGATTTCTCTAATTTTTGGAAGGTGGGGTCATTTGATAAGCCTAGGGCATCCTTCTCATCTTTCTCTAATAGATCAAGATCTAAAAGAGGGTTTTTAACTTCACGAGATTGTCTGATTTTAATAGGAAGAATAGGGAGGTTGTTTATGAAATAGAGTTTGTTTACAATAGTGGGTAAGGAAGAAAAGTAGAATACCAAATCAGCAGATTCTTGGGCATCAATAAAGCATAAAGAGGCTAAGAAGGATCCTAAGGCAATATCTAATTGAGTAGGGTCTTTCCTTGCTATGCTAGGAGCTTTAACAAATCATTTACTGAGGCAATTTTTAAAGTCGAGAGTTGTTGTTCCTGCAATGCCTTTTTTTCATAATCTAGAAGACGCTTGTGAAATTATGTTCCTTTAAAGCAAGAAAATAAACATTGGGTACCGATAGGAGGGATAGGGATGTCTTTTTCTTCGGAATATCCAAGGTGTGTTAGAGATGTTATCCATCCACCCTGAAATAATTTTTATATATCCAAATAAGTAATAAATTTGAAGTCAAGTTCAGTATATGGTGGTTGTCCAACCCGGGAAACAAGGAAAGAGAGTTTATATTTGAAATCGCTTCATTTAAGAACCATATACTAAAACATGACAAACTATAATTGAATGACAAGAGACAAGAGATATTTTTTTTTATATAAAATGAAATTATTTTGGTACATCCGTTTTTTGGGAGACTGAACGAGCTCCAGAACCTATGAAAGAATAGGTTTATACCTGCCACCATCCAAAAAAAGCATCCAGTCAACCTTGTTGAGAAGACAGGTATCCAAACAACCCATTCTGCTTGTTACTGTTGTCCCACAGCTCTAGACCCCCTCACTCTCCTTGTATATGTTAGGAGGCAGGGGTTTTGCTTTCCGTTTTGGCATAATCCTTTTCACAATGGTTTTCTTTCGTGCAATGGTATGGTCGGGCTTTTTGGGGACTTCAGGTTTGTTGAGAAACCCTGGTCTACATCCTTCTGGGAGATCCCTTATGGCCGACGGTCAAAGTTTTCCACTAGGTAAGTACTTAAACTTATGCGTGTTCAAATTAGCTGCCGCGAAGGAAATTCCATGCTCTGGGAATGGAATACATGTATTGTCCTTCACATAATAAGTACAATCAGTTTCATGATAAAAGGGAGGGGGGAGGTAGCTGAAGATCCTATCAGCTTTCCTAACTAGGACAGCATACGTGAAAAGAGCATTGCTTTTTGTTTTTTGTTTTTTTATTGTAAGTAGCAGCTTTAAGAATAAATTTTTACACATATAAGAGCTTCTTTTTAAAAAAAAACCAAAGGTTTTCTAGATTTTTCAAAAAAAATGGCAGAGTTTCCTTTGTTTTTTGACGGTTTTGTAAAAAATACCACCATTTTTTGAGCCATATCTGGCTACCTCACTTCAAGGATTTCTTATACCATCATGCTTTTATTTATCTATGTGTTTTATCCCTACTGTCGTTCTCTTGAGAAATGCTACCGTGTATTGAAACTCTCTATTTTAGTCCTGCTACATGATTGTACTTAAGCTATGTACATGCGTCTTATTTTTCATCCGAATTTGTTAATGTAAACCATCGTGTATTCTACAACAACGCTTTTAGTAGTAAAGACCTTGAAAATACGGACATAGTACAAAACTGATGAAGCAACATCATATAAAAATCATTTACAAGTTAGCTTATACAATACTGATATTTTTAAAGACCACAATCCAATCTTTGTTTTTTATGAAAGCTTATGTTTGTCATGCGTTCAAAAACCATTATTTAAAATGTACAAACCCCATCTCAGTAGACTAGGAGTCTACCTGGCTTGAAGTTCCCGCCATAACTAAGGTGTCGAGGGCTACTTTCAGAAGCATGTACCATTTTGTCGAAGCTTGCCGCAATTGTGTATGGCTAGAGAAATACCTTCAACTGGTTTTTGCATATTCGAGTGGTGCTAGCCGCAATTTGTGTATCATTGTGTGCGTGTATGAGTCTCACTTCTCGTAGTGTGTAGCTCTCAATTTTGTTTTTTGAGAATAACTCAAAAACGAGGGATTGTGTGTGTGTGTGTGTGTGTGTGTGTGTGTGTGTGTGTGTATGTAACCTCGCTTGTGTTCTCCTCTAGGCAGGTTTCGTTCTCTGAGACTCATCCCAAGCCCTATGGATTGTGTGTGTGTGTGTGTGTGTGTGTGTGTGTGTGTGTGTGTGTGTGTGTGTGTGTGTGTGTGTGTGTGTGTGTGTGTGTGTGTGTGTGTGTGTGTGTGTGTGTGTGTGTGTGTGTGTGTGTGTGTGTGTGTGTGTGTGTGTGTGTGTGTGTCTGTGTCTGTGTGTGTAAGCTTGGTGTGTGAATGTACGAAGCTGTAAGTAAGAGGCTTCAAGCTCATTGAATATATCCTGAGCAGGGGAGGAGGTTGGTGAGTGTAATGCAGTAGGTATAATTATGCCTGAGAGAGAGTGCCTCAAACCACTCCTAATTGCAGGCTTAGAGAGTAACGTAGAGCCAAATTGCTCGTATGCCGTGCTCTCGGGTACGTTTCTCAAATAGCATTGTAGCTCCTTATAGTTTCGATCAATGCTATCAATGCCTTTAAGAGGTATTTTAGTAAATGTTTTCGTTGGCTTATGGTTGGCATCGCTTTGTATTAGGTAGGAGGTTAAGAGAGCGTAATAAGGAGAGCCTGCGTAGGTTGGAAAAACCTGCAAGTCCTTTTTTGATAGAGAGAGAGAGAGAGAGAGAGAGAGAAAGAAGAAGAAGAAGAGGACGAGGAGAGTTTTAAACGTCGTAGAAAACCATCCGGAGAGTCTTTAAAAATCTAGCTAACGAGGAGAGTTTGAACTAAGACAGTGAAGGCGAGATTAAAAAACCCCCCATCCCGTATTACTGTGCTTTAACCACTCAACGGATTTATAGATGGAAAAAAATAAAAGAAAATTTTGGGAATGCATTTGCATCTGTTTTGGTGTTACTTAGCAGGTGAGCTAGTAAGTGCGAGAGAACGCAAGGGATTTTTAGACCTACCTAGTATTCTTGCTCATAGGAAGAGAGACCAAAAGAGAGAGAAAAGGAGAGTGGGAGTGATCAAGTTTAATTGTAGTGTTCTTTTCAGTTTTTTCCATAAAGCCGTTTTTTGGATGTATACAAATGATTCAAAAACTATTATTAAAATGCGAGGAAATTATCCCAAGGTAAGTAAAAAATGTTCCTACTGTACCATGGTTTTATATAAAAATAAATAACCAAGCCAATTATTATGAGTATTTTTTGTATTTTTTTATAATCAGGTAGGTTCAAGGGTCTTGTTTTAAGGGAAATACCAGTATTTTAGCTAGAGAGAGAGAGAAGTGAGAAAATAACTTTGGAAGGAAACATGCAGTAAAAAAAGTTTCTTTTTGCCAGCTTTTGGCTATGAGAGAGAGAGAGAGAGAGAGAGAGAGAGAGAGAGAGAGAGATGGATCAAAGTGGCAAAAACATCTGTATAGAATCAAAGCAAGCTATCGGAGGGGCAGTGACTGAATGCCTATTTGATCTAGAGTCATTGCTACAAAGACTGCTAAAAGTGGTGTCACATCTAGGATCATCAAACCTTATAGACTTGAAGGCCTCTATTCAAGAAAACAAGGACCAACTATTGGTATATGAAGGTAAAGAGGGTGTGAACAAAAGTTTGATGGAGGACACTAATGCCATGGAAGTGTGCATTGTTCTGCTACGGCAGCAAATCCTAGTCCTTTGAAGAGATCAGAGAGGTTGAGGTCAAGTTGAAAGCAATTCAGTGTGTTATGATGACATTGGGTTTTCAAAAATGTCCAAAAGCTCCAAGTTGAGTTCAATAACAAGAGGTATTGTGATTCTAGCTTATTGCATTGTGTATGACTATGGAAAGTGTTTATTTTGCAAATCGTTTGGTGATTTGGCATGTTTGACTTCTTGATTGGTTTATTTGCTGACATTTTTAGGTGTTTTGGTACTTTCTTGAACTTTTTGGTTCTTTCTTTAACTGTTTTGGGGGAAAAAATTAAACACTAGCTGTTGTCTAGGTACTTTCATTGATACTTTATGGTGCTTCTTTATTTCATTTGGTATTCTCTTAAACTATTTTGGTACTTTCTTGTTACTATATTTTTGGTACTATTTTGAACTATTTTCGTAAATTGATACTTGTTTGGAATGTTTTTGTTACAAGTTATTGAGTCTCATTTGGTCTTGTGGGTCTTAGGAGTTTTGGGTTCTTTGTTGTACAAATATAGTGCTATTTAGAATATTTTTGATACAATTTGACTTCTTCTAGTACTGTTTTGTTACATATTTGGTACTATGTTGTTATTGTTTTGAAATTGTTTTGGTACTGCTTGGTTTTTCCTGGAAGTTTATGGTACTTCATTGTACCAATTGAGTGTTGTTTAGAACTATTTTGGTGCAGTTTTACCTATTTTGATATTGTCTTGGTCCCTATTTGGTACTATTTTGAATTTGATTTGGTACTGTTTTGGTACTATTTTAGTTCATATTTAGTACTGTTTCGGTACTACCTTGGTATGTATTGGGAGTTTGTGGTACTTTGTTCTACCAATTTAGTGTTGTATAGAATATTTTAGTCCAATTTGACCTTTTTTGGTATGTATTTGGTCCTATTTTAATAATGTTTTGGTATTGCCTATGTTCTTCCTTGCTAATTGTTTTTTGGGTAGATAACTTAATAGAGTATGTTTGTTTTGCAAATGGAGTATGCCAAGCTCTACAATGAGTACCTGGAAAAACCAAGACCATACGATTGTGTAAGCAAGTTGTGTGATGATGTGAAGAGGGGGATGAATACACATTGACTCCAAGGTTTCATGGTTGTTTGGTACTTGTGTTGCATGTGGGGAGGCTTTGGAGGCTTCTTACGTGGTTGTTGGTAACTTGCTTTCCTATTGGTATCAATACCATCCACTGTGTCTTGCAATTGTGTTGAGAAAGGAAAGATATTTGTGTGAAGGCACGTTACAACACCACAATCCCTTTAGAGGCAAAGGCCTGGGTGTAAGGGAGGTCATTATTGAAGAGTAAGTGGGGTGTTTATGTTGGACACTATGCTTATAATGATATATATCCAAATTGTACATATAGTTCAATTGAAGACTTCAAATAGGTATCGAGTGTTGGTTTGTTGAAGCAAGAGGGTGGGGAGCCTTGCCATGAGTAGCATTTGGAGGTGCATCTGGTTCCAGAGTTGGTATGTGTCCATGAAGAGGTTTCTCTAGTAGCAAACTTTGTGGAGATTGATTGGAGATACAGCTTTGGAGTGTGTGTCATCATGTGTTGAGGACAAGGAAATTTTCCCTCTATACGATTGTGATGCCAACTTGGAGTCTAAAAAGGCATGGGATGAGTTCATTTCTTGCTTGATTGATGATGTGATGGTTGAGTAGCATTTGGAGGTGCATCTGGTTCCAGAGTTGGTATGTGGCCATGAAGAGGTTTCTCTAGTAGCAAACTTTGTGGAGATTGATTGGAGATACAGATTTGGAGTGTGTGTCATCATGTGTTGAGGACAAGAAAATTTTCCCTCTATACGATTGTGATGCCAACTTGGAGTCTAAAAAGGCATGGGATGAGTTCATTTCTTGCTTGATTGATGATGTGATGGTTGAGTAGGTGCACTCAAAAGAGGAAGCAATGGTTTGCAAGTTCGTAGAAGATCTGTCAGAGCAAGGGGCTAGGTAATCATCCACCAATGGATTTGAAGAGCAAGTGGTTATAGAGATTGAGCCTGTAGTAGAAGAGATCTTTGCTAAAGAGGATGCAATTTATGTACATGAACTTGCAAATGGGGACTTTGTCATTCCTTTTGTAGATTTGGAAGTTTTGAATGTGCTTGATGGCAAGGAGAATGGGTCTATGGATGATAAATGGGGTTTTGATAAACATGATGTTCCAATATGTCGACAAGGAGTCCAACCGTACTATACCACTTGTAAATTCACCTGCTTTTGATAAGTCAATGAAAAGCTCAGTTTCTACGTACATGATTTTTGTCAAAGAATCTCTAAATGATGCTAATGTTTTAACAAAGCAAAGTGCTAGGAATCAAGAAGAATTAGACTTGTCTAATTTTCTAAATGGATTCCAAGATGTGTTTATCGATGATATCCCTATGGAATTACCTCCAAAACAAGGGGGTGATGACCATCAAATTGAGCTCCTACCAGGAAGCTCACCGCCTAACAAGCCTCCTTATCAAGTTTCCCAAGCTCAACAAGAAGAGATCATGTGGCAAGTACAAGAATTGGTAGACAAAGGGATGGTGAGAGGATAGTGAGGCCTAGCTCCTCTCCATTTTGTTCTCCAGTCCTTTTAGTGCAAAAGAAAGATGGCACATACCGCATGTGTGTGGACTATCGAGCACTAAACCATATCATTGTCAAAAATAGATCTCCCATACCACGGCTAGAAGATATGTTTGATAAGCTACAAGGCTCTAACTACTTTAGTAGGATTGACCTTAAAAATGGCTATCGCCAAATAAGGATACTTAATGAAGATATCCTAAAGACAGCATTCCGTACAACGTTTGGTCTTTATGAATATCTAGTCATGCCTCTTGGCTTGATTAATGCATCAGCCATGTTCAATCGTTTAATGGAGAAAATATTTAGACCTTACTGCAAATTCATTGGAGTGTTCTTTGATGATATCATCATCTACTCCAAGTCCTTGGAGGAACACAAGCAACATCTCCAGGTGATTTTTCAAGCAACAAGCTTTTTATCGATCAAAAGAAGAGTGAATTTTTCCTTCGAGAGTTCAATACTTAGGACATGTTATCTCTCAAGATGGCATCCGTATGGATCCATCAAAGTTGGAGGTAATAAAAGCATGGCCTAATCCAAGAAATCTACATGAGCTAAGAAGCTTTATTGGTATGTGTATACTATAGACGCTTCATAGCAAAATTCTCTCAAATAGCAGGACCATTACATGACTTAACAAAGAAGAATGTTAATTACACATGGACTGCTAAAGAGAAAAATTCTTTTGACAAGCTCAAAGAGAAGCTTGCCTCCCTACCAGTCCTTATGCTTCCAGGTCTCTCAAAGCCATTTGAGGTCCAATGTGATGCTTGTGGTGATTGCCTTGGATTAGTCTTGCTTCAAGAAGGGCATGCCATAGCATATGAGAGCTGAAGGCTCAATGCCGATGAACGGGTCTTGGGCATATATGAAAAAGAGCTTTTAGCTTTTCTACATGCCCTAGACACATGGAAGCACTACCTATTGGGGACTCCATTTATTTTACGAACGGACCACCAAAGTCTTGATGACACAAACCAAGCTTTTCGACAAACAAAGAGGTGGGCAAACTTTCTTTCGCAATTTTATTTTCATATTGCTCACATTGTTGGTAAGCACAATCAAGTGGCCGATGCACTTTCGCATCGATCGAGAGTCAATGCGGTGTCTATAGCATCTCAGAATGATCTATCTTCTATGATAGATGAGTATGCTACTGACCCTGACTTTAAAGATATAATGTCAGCCCTTGCCTTAGGGAAGAAAGAGGAACCATTGACATTGCAGGATTGTTATCTTCTCCATGGCAGCACGCTATGTGTTACTCACTCCCTTTGTGAGAAAGTTATGTATGAATCCCATGGTCCTCCATATGCGGGGCATCCAGGGATTCAACCTACTCTGAGGAGTAGAAACATACTTCTATTGGCCTACCATGAAAGTGGACATACCGTAGAGTATATATCCAAATGTGTGGTATGCCAAAAGACCAAATATGATAGAGGGAAGCAACCTGGATTACTCCTACCATTGCCAATCCCTAATTCACCATGGGAGACTATATCCATGGATTTTATCTTTGGATTACCAAGTCTATCCATGGGAATACAAGAATATGGACAATAGTAGACAGGTTTAGCAAGCAAGCACACTTTATTCTTATCAAAAAGAATATTAAGGCACACCAAATGGAAACTCTCTTCATATCTCAAATTTTCAAGCACGATGGATTGCCAACATCCATCGTGTCAAATAGAGATCCTAGAATGACCAGTAATTTTGGAAAAGTCTCTTTGAAATTCTAGGTACAAGATTGAATTTCTCTTTGGCCTATCAGCCACAAACGGATGGCCAAAGTGAGATAGCCAATCTTACAATTCTTGATCTACTAAATACTTATGTTACAAAAGTAGATCAATTCTCACAATGGGAGAAGTTTTTACCCCTTGTAGAGTATGCATATAATAATAATGTCCATACTACTACGGGAAAGGCACCTTTTGAGATCACAGAGGGAAGACCTAAATGTCCCTTGCTACTTAAAGTACATGGGAAGATCTTCGATGCTGATGAGTATAACCGTGACCTACAAGAATATTTTCAAAAGATTAAGGAGGCTATATCCATCTCTCAACAAAGGAAAAAAATTGCTTCTAACAAAAGCACATAAGGGCCTTAACATTCAAAGAAAATGATTGGGTCTTATTCAAGTTTCCCAAGGCTCGATTGAGGCAAACGACGCGCAAAAATCCAACGGGCCATCAAAAATTTTATGCTAAGCTACCAAAAAGATACTATGGTCCCTTTCAAATCTTGAATCCAATCAATGACATGGCTTATCAACTCAAGTTTCCCAACCATTGGCTCATACACAATGCTTTTCATGTGAGCCTACTTAAGCCCTACAAAGGAGAGCCACCAAGAGCACCACCAAAGACCAAGAAGAGGTGCTACAACCTAAAGCTATCCTTTGGCATGAGGACAAGGTACTACGACGTGGTAAGATTATCCGACGGTATCTTATTAAGTTCAAAAAATTATCCTTTTGAAGATGCTAGATGGATGCAAGGAATACAGCTTAAGGATAGTATGAACCTTGTCAATGCTTACAATGCATACATTAGAGTAAGCAAAATGTACATGTTTCTTTTAAATGATCAATGTTTTTGTCCTATAAGACTAATTCTCTTTTTATTGTGCACAAATTCAAGTAGTATGCATGCTTAGAATCATGTTTGTGATGACGACATCTCTCAAACACCAAGTAGAATTTTTCACTCTACTTTGGGAGAATGAAGTGGACTAAAGAGCAGGCATGCTTGCAGCAGCTAAGTCTCCCAAGCCCCGAATGGATTGGTCCTCCATCTTAGAATGATTTTTGTAGGGTAAAAAGGGATCCTCTACCTGCTAAGAAACATCAACTAATGACTAAGTCTTTATCTCTTCTACCTCATAGTCGAGGACAACAATGATTTCAAGAGAGAGGTAATGTCATTAAATATAATATCTAACCAATCAAATGATTTTTTCATATTAAACTGATCATTTAATGTGGGAGAATAAACAAGAACAAGGGTTAGAATATAGACATGTGCTTATGGATCTATTTCAATATGGGGCCAAGGTTAAAGGTCCAAATGAGACATGGTCTGCCAAAGTGCAAGGCTAGATAATGGAGCTTAAAAACCTTAGGGTTAGCTTCACTAAATACCTCCAAAGGTTAGTGTTAAAAGTCCTTTGACCTTAGGTAAGCTAGGGTTGTGCTTGAGGTGGTAACCCGACCCAAGCTTGAGGTCCTTGTCGTGCTTGCTGACTAAGGTGCTTGTGGTGCTTGAGGTGCTTGAGGTGCTTAATGACTAAGGTGCTAAGTTGCTCCACGACTAAGGTGCTTAAGGGGTTCAAGGTGTTCCCAAAATTCAACAAGATCCCTACTCAAGGGAGGCAAGCCCTCATTGTAGGAGCATGAGAGAGAACACACACGCCCTCGCACAAGGCAAGCTTGGTCTAAAGAAGTAACAAGGACACTTGTCAAGTTCCTCTCCATGTTGCCCTCATGGTGTGCCTAACGCCTACTGGTTGGCCTCTCAAGGGGTCCAATGATAATTTAGCTAATTTAATTGATTGTTTATGCATTTACAAAGTCCTCTCTCTCAAAGGGGAAAGGGGGACACTTGTCCCAAGGCTAGCATGGTTGCTTGATATGCATTCTACATGTGATTTTCTAGGCTTTTAAGGGTCCAATCATCTTCTAGCATGAGCTACAAGGGGGGTACTCTCTCTCTCTCTCTCTCTCTCTCTCTCTCTCTCTCTCTCACTCACACACACACACACACACACACACACATATTGTGTGAGGTGCAAAGTGCAAGAGCTCCATCTCCTTCTCCAAGCTTGTTGAGAAGTTGAGAACCTACACCAACACTCTTGGCTATGGAATGAAAATCCAACCAAGAGCCATGCTTCAATGCTTAATCTTGCCATCTTCTCCACCTTCATTACTGCTATTATGTATGCTAAGCAAGAAGAGTGATGATAAGTGAGGAAATATTTCTTTCTCCTATGAATGTTTCTTATTCCTCTTCCCTAGCCTTATTCCTTGCTAGCTCTCTCCACCTTCGAAGGTGTTTGAGGCCTTGGGACCAAGACTGGAGATGGTTAATGCTTTTACCAAGGATTATGTTATGCTTGTGATGCATGAAGTTTCCCATCTTCACTGCATCACCTAGGTCACAAGGAACACAAATATTGTATTGTACCAAGTCTCGTTTTATGGGAGAATCTATAATAAAAAGCCTATTGGAGAGGACCGGCTCCACATAAATCCGGTCCTCAACTGTTGTCACGTTCTCTTATTCTCTCTCTTGCAAAAGTATTGTTCATGCCAAGTTAATTAAGTATAATGGTAATGTTGCTATCACTCATTAAGTTCACCCTCTATGTTTTCAAAGTAGTCTCATAAAAATGCTCACTCGAGTTCTTTTAATTCCGTTATTCTCAAAGTTCATAGGCCATTTCCATTACATGCAAAAAATTCTTTTAAATGAAAAATGCTTAATCAGGTAAAACAGACGGATTGGGTTCATACAATGTCTGATTTTGGAGCATAACATAAACTTTGAAGAAAGCATTAACTATCCCAAGCCTCAGTCCCAAGACCTCAAACACCTTCGAAGGTGGAGAGAGCTAGCAGGGAATGAGGGTAGGGAAGAGGAAGAAGAAACGTTTCATAGGAGAAAGAACTAGTTCCTCACTTATCATCACTCTTCTTGCTAGCATACATAATAGGATAGTAATGAAGATGGAGAAGATGGCAAGCTTAAGCATTGAAGCATGGCTCTTGGTTGGATTTGCACTCCATAGCCAAGAGTGTTGGTGTAGGCTCTCAACCTCTCTACTTGCTTGGAGAAGGAGAGGCAGCTCATGCACTTTCCACTTCACACACCTCAAGCACCTTAGTCATCAAGCATGTCAAGCACCTCAAGCACCTTAAGCTTGGGTCGGGTTCCCACCTCAAGCTCAGCCCTAGCTTATTTAAGGTCAAAGGACTTTTACACTAACTATTGGAGGTCTTCAATGAAGCTAACCCTAAGGTCTTATGCTCCATTGGTTAGCCTTGCTCTTTGATAGACCATCTCTCATTTGGGCCCCTTTACCATTGGCCCCGTTTTGAGATAGATCCATAAGCACATGTCTATATCTTAACCCTTGTTCCCATTTATTCTCCCACATTAAAAAATCAATTTAATATGAGAAAATCATTTGGGTTTTTTAGATATTAGATTTTATGACACCCCTAACCTCAAACTTCAATTTTGAGATACGAGAAAATCCCTGCAACAAAAGATCGGTTTTTCCCTAGTTTCTAGAATGAAGCAGAACTTGACCAACAGCTTCAAAACATCAAATCAATGAACTTTTGTGAAGGAACTTCCACAGTGGGGTGAACAAGAGGGTTTTATAATAAGAAAACTCTCATAACCCAAGAAACCATCATCTCTATGTAAATCAGGAATAGATTGGAAAAAGAACTTGCAGAGAGATTCTAAAGACTATTCCAAGCCAAACGAAAATGATGCATTGCACAAGAGAAGGGTAGATGATTAGTTTTCAAAGCCAAATAATCCTTTTTGTGGACACAATGGCACTTTGGTCCACCTGACTACATGATAAATGAAGTGTACCTTGAAAATGTTCAAAAGAAGTGTATAAGTGTGTATGAATCAATGTATACATGATAATTGAAGTGGTACCTGGAAAATGTTCAAAAGAATTGTATAAGTGTGTATGAATCAATGTATGATTGAAAAAGTTTATGTTATTCAAGAAAAAATTGTGTTTTTTTCTCACAACTTTGCATTATTGAGTAGTTGGGATTGTGAATATGTCATCCATGTCCTCCTTAAGTAGAATATAAATTCTAAGAAGAGATCCTATGAGTGGGAAGTCACCATACCCCTTTATGATGGAAGCCTCTCAGAATCAAGGTCTGAAACTAGTCCCAAGCTAATGAAAGTAGTAACACCATATTCTAGAGTTTGAGACTTTCGAGCAAATTTGGGAATCACCAATGTCTTGAAGATTAAGCCATATAGACAAATCTCAAACTAACTTTGGAAACCCAAGCCTTCCAAAAGAAGAATGGAACTTGGGCTTAGATTCACATCCAAAGATGATAAAGATTAACAAACACCTGAGGCTAGAGATTAAACAAAAGGCAAGGTAGATTTTTCAAAAATATCAAGATGTCTTTGCTTGGGGGCACACAGATCTCAAAGGAGTCAACCTTGAGGTCCGTCAACATAATGATGATGCTAGGCCATCCAGATTGTAAAGATATTTAATGGATTCAAACTACCATAAGAAGGTCAAAGAAGAGATAAACAACCTTCTGAACACAAAGTTCATCATAGAGGTGGCTAGCAACAATAGGCTATTTCCCATAGTGGTGGTTCCAAAGAAAAATGGAAAACTTAAAGCCTATGTGGATTGTAGAAAGTTCAATGCAACCCCTTTCCATTAACATTCATAGATATGATGCTTGATAGGATAGCTAGACACAAGATGTACAACATTTTGGATGGTTATAGTGGATTTAGTTAGTTGTAGATTGCATGAGAAAATAGATTTAAAATAACTTTAATCACTGAATGGGGAGCATTCATGTATCCGATTATGCCTTTTGGCTTATGCAATGCTCCAATAAATTTCCAAAGATGTATGATGGAAATATTTGATGAGCTCTTGCATAAGTTTTTAGCAATCTTCATGGATGATTTCACCATGTATGCCTTTGAAGAGATGCATCTATTCATCCTAGAGGTGGTGGTTTAGAGATGCAGGGAAAAGATTATCTATTTGAATTCCTTCAAAGTAGTATTCATGGTTTGCAAAGGATAGATTCTTGGTCATGTGGTGTTTCCAAAAGTGTTCAACAAGCTAGAGCACCAACAAATGTATTTGAGTTTAGCTCATTTCTGGGCAATATCAATTTTTATTAAAGATTCATTCGTATGTTTATAGCTAAGGCTCTTCTGTTATATGAACTCACTGTGAGCTCCCAATCCAGAAGATTGGATGACTTATATATGGCCTTCCTTTATTCCCAAGAATTAGGAAGAGAATGGAGTCTAGCAGGGCCTCTTTATTTGGCAGTTTAAGGGAGTCAAACCTCTAGTATTACAAAACAATCAAAGGACAGCTTTTGAATTCAAACATGCAAAATGGCTAGTTTATTTGAATTCAAAGTTTTCCCCCAAAATGAAATTTAAAATCTAGCATGCAAAATCATATCGTGTAACATATCTACCCAATGAGCTCGGCGTGTATATTACAAATCTATAATCTCCGCTCAAATTGAAGATCGTATGTAGGAGTTATAGAAGGTAAAAATCATGAAGTCGTCCATCCCCTTTTTTGGGGCGAGAAGTGCATCCTTTGACCACTCTTACATACCCATCATTGTTGCACACATGTCATGCATCTATTTGTAATAATGTTAATCACCTCCATAATCTCATGGAAAATAAAGAGGCCCTCATAGACCCATCATCTTCCTAGTGGCTCCATTGACGACACCCTACTCCAATTCCACAAAGCAAGGATTTGAGCAACAGAAGAGAAGAAGTCATCTATCCACCATCATGATCGTGGTTGTAAGGGTCATACACCACAAGCCAAGTCAAAAATCAAAAGATTCTAATGGAAACTAATTACTATTAAAAAGATAAAATCTCATTGACATACCTAAGATCCATAAACAATTCTTTTTCTCCCACGTTGAAGAGGCACGACCGCCATTTGTAAGTCCTAAATGTGATATGAGGCTTGTTCTTATCTAGCTAGTAGTCTTGTAAAAAATACCCGATTAATTGGGTCCATCCATCCATAGACATAGATCCATTTGGATACTAGTCTCCCAC
The DNA here is from genome assembly GCF_014529385.1 of Adiantum capillus-veneris. NCBI lineage: Eukaryota > Viridiplantae > Streptophyta > Polypodiopsida > Polypodiales > Pteridaceae > Adiantum > Adiantum capillus-veneris. The sequence goes on along the minus strand of NC_140932.1, from coordinate 19,742,622 downwards.
TTTCCATACTGCACTCACCCGTTCCTCTTGTTTTTTAATTACTATCACATTGTTTGACATGTACAAACAGGGTTCCTTCATTAATTTCTAGCGCAAGCTCTTTCATACAACCCTTCAAACATCACCAAAACAATTCTTTCCCAAACAGGGTCTAATGATGAAGACAATCCTATATTTCAACAAAAAGAATTATCCAATTTTTCTTAGGATTTTTTTGCTACCCTCAAACTTTCTTTGTCTAACCAACAGAGCCTTTGCAAAGGATTTACTTATACCGCAAAATGTACAAACTTACCCAATCACTAACTGCAAGGGAGCATCTTGCTACCGCAAGGGACAAAAAGAGAGTTGATAACCTAAGATTATTCTTCACTAACCATGGGGTCGTATCATTAATAGCAAGTTCCAACAAGATATTCCTTCAACAATTATTCTCTTTAAGTGATTTTTCAAACATGACCAACCAACTCGTAATGTCAAACAACTAACTCCTAAATAAGAAACAATACCACTTTATCAAATATTTACAATTTATCAAACAAATCCTTCACAGTGCTACAAAATCATATGCTTTTTTCTTATAATATAATCATGTTTCTTAGACCGTTTAAGGGAATTCATTGACTTACTAGGTCAGCATGTATAACAATGTAGAATTATAAATTACCATATTAGCAATGTGTTTGACTACCTTTTGCATTGGAGGTTGGATGCCTTCAACTTCTTTTGCAGATGATGCCTTCACCTAAGTTACGATTAGAGTAGTTGTGATACCTTCTTTGGAGGGGGAACGGTGAGTGTCTTTAGAGCCTTGTGTCACTCGCTTTGGGGCCATTATGTTGATATGGACAAGAGGAAGAGCTTCGCCTCGTGAAAATCAAAGTTATGGCTTCCTTGCTTGCAGAGAAGATGGCAAGAGAAAAAGAAAGAGGGTTCCACAATCCGAGGGATAGCACGATGGCGGTAGAGGTGGCGTTGGACATGGAGATGGAGGTGGAGATGAAGATGGGTTGAAGGTGAGAGGTAAGGAAGAGAGGTTAAAGGAGAGAGGGTACCTCCAACGTCAAGGCAAGAGACCTTTTGATTCTGAGAACTTCGGTGTGTGTGTTGAAACTAAGGGAAGAGGTCTTTTATATAGGCTCTCAAAGGCAAAAGCAAAAGCTAAGAATAGTGAAAAGTAGGAAGATAAGTTCGCGTGTATTCGCGGTTTTTTCTTTTGTACACATGTGTTTTGATGCACAATTTGGAGACTCTGATTTTAGGAGAAGTTTGTTTAATTTGAGGAAAAAGAAGAAAAAGAAGCTCTAATCTTGACTTACTTCTTTTGCTTCTCTAAAAATACTCTTTCCTTGCTAATAATACTCCTTTGCTAAAAATACTCTTTCTTTCCTAAAATTACTCATCCTACACTCTCCTTTTATTTAAAACATCCTTCCCTCCCTAAAAATACTATCCCTTTGCTAAAAACACTCTTTCTTGTTTAAAACAATCTTCCTTTTCTAATAATATTTTTCTTTTTCTAAAACTTAGCCAAAAGTTTCTCCTTTCTTCTTAAGGGTCAACTCTTATCTTCAACTTCCAACTTTTGAACCGATTGTTCTGTTAAAACTCTCTATGACTTAACAAAAATACAAACCTCAAATACTTTTGCAAAGTAATTGAAATACTTTCTATTGATAAATCTTGGGTAGGTTACACTCACCCGTAAAGGAGTTAAGTTCATCTGGTCCCTTGAATATGAAACAACCTTTTAGAATTTAAAGATAGCTATTAGCACCTAGAGAGTACTTCACTAGCCGAATTGGGATGTTATCTTTCATGTACATTTTGATGCCTCATGCATGGAAATGTGCGTTATTTTGGCTCAACTAGATGGTGGATTGCTTTTCTAGTATATGTTTCCAATAGAAGATTTAATAAGGCTAAACAAAGATATTCAACTACTAAAAGGGCTACATTGGGTATGGTGTCCAACGTCACAAAGTTCAAACATTATTTGCTAGGAAAGCTCTTTCACTTCTATGTTGTTTAACATGCTTTCCTTTATTTGATTAAGAAGTTTGTCATCAAGGAAAATTAATCAGATGGATGATATTCCTTCTAGAATTTGATTTTAAGATCTTTCATAAGCATGGAAAGACTCACTATGGTGCACACTTCCTATCCAAAAGCATGGAAGGTATCTCATCGACACCCTTAAGAGATGAGCAAGTGGATGCTATGGAGGAGACAAATCTAGAGTGGCAGGATGTGTGTAGTACTAGATGATTAGTCACAATCCAATAAGAAGACCCTAGTTCTTAAAACTTTGAAATTTATAATTATAGCATGATCTTTATATAGATTGGGTATTTATGGAGTTTTAAAAAGATGTATACCTATTTAAGAAAGGATGCAAATTATTAGTGAAGTTTACACTGGGAGATCAGGAGGTTGCTTTTCTACTTAAATCACTTACAAGAAAATCTTTCAAGCTGGTTTATGGTGGCACAATATGATATCAAATGTTAGATCTTTTTGCAAGACATGTCATATTTGCTAGAGAATGGGTAAACCTATAGTATCAAACATGACACCTCTCACCACTATTCAACCCTTGGGAAGTGGGTTTGAATTTCATGGGGACTTTCAAGAAAGTCACACCTAAAAAGAGTAAGTGTATAGTCATGGAAACATGCTATGTCAATAAATGGGTGGAAGCTAAGGCACTCTCCTACAATACAACCAATTCTACAACTTGGTACCTATATGAGTATATTATCTATTGATATGGTTGCCCCTTGGAGATAGTTTCAAATCAAGCAACTCATTTCATAAGTGATACTATCGAGATATTCATTAAAATATTCTCTATCATGCACTAGAAATCCACACTGTGTTATCGCAATTGCAATGGACAAGACAAAAGTAGCAACAAGACCATCAAAACTATCTTGAATAAGATGTGCAAAAGGAACCCCACAGCTGGGTGAGAAGCTTCAAAAAACATTGTGGTGGGCATACCAATTAGTATACAAGATTACCATTGGCATGACACCGTTCAAAATGGTGTATGGAACAAAAGCCTTCATACCAACAAAATTTATTGTTCCTAGTCTCATATTTGCATAGAATATGATTTGGATTACATTTTAAAACTAAAGAAGAGAATGGATAAACCTCTAAAGCTAGGTAGAGAGTGATACTGAAATAGGAGAAAGTCTAGCAAATAAGGAAATACTGGCATGCCATCAAGTTGAAGGTGAAGAGTTCTTGAAACGAGATTTGGGTGTGCTATATTATTCTAAGTTAGGACCCAAGAAAGCCAAACCTAAAAATAGCACGGCCAAGATCCTATGAAGTGGATTGCATGTTCTCCAATGGATCAATTAGACTGAAGGATTTATCTGGATTGGTTCTACCTAGTGTGTATAATAGAGCCAAGATAAAGATTTACTATTCAACACCAAAAGAACCCTCAACACAACCGACTCAATTATCATATTCATCAAATTCAAAAATTGAGGTTATGAATATATTCCTCATAGGATCTTATTTGAACAAAGGTAGCAATGATTTTTAGAGTAGTGCTGACTTGGAGCTCATCAGACATGTGACTCAAATAGTTCACCAATATTTGAAGTAACTAGAGCGCCATAGTATAATGTGTCTAATAGTAATTGGGAGAGCATTAGAAACCAAATCTTTTTAGATATTAGGCTGAGAATGATTATAGAAACCAATGAATGCATGTGTGACACTTCAATAACGATTGTTCTTTCCTTGAGGCAGCAGAGGAATGGGTCATTTATGGCCTGAATTAGAGCTATCATGCAACTAGTGCACCTTCCTAAGACAATTTCATTGCCTCTTGTACACACTAATCCCTCTACACAAGAGCCTTTGCTACAACCACTACATAAGTGAGCAACCCTATCCCCACTTGGTTTTCACCACCAATTTTCTCTAACAAGTTCTTGGTCTCAACCCAAGGTACTTCTCAGACTTCAGGTATGTTGAAAAAGTATCCCAAGAGTTATTGTTGGGGGGTTGTAGCATAGCTCAATCCACCAGCATAATGACAATCCAATGGATCAAAACCCAACTAGTGCAGGGAGGCATGGAGTCAAGAGCATGTGCAAGAAGAGGATCCTAATCAAGAGAGAGAAGAGGAAGGAAATGAAATGAGCTCACAAGTCAAGTGAAAGAGGAGAAATGAGAGCATAAAGTAATAATTAGAGACAAATTAACACTTAACCACACACCATTAACACAAATGACAAAGAGATAGATGAATAAGAGCACTTAGCTTTCCATTGCATGCCATAAAAAGAGTGAAAGCACAAAAGGAAGCTCCACAACAAGCATCACCATCTCCACCTTCTTTACAAGATTTACATGAAAGCTGTACTCTTAAAAGGATAAGTGAAAAATGGCCTAAATTTTACTTTTGTACCTAGGGCATCAAAAATATGTCCGACTATCCTTGAGATGCATACAAGTGTGTTCATCTCTATAGCGCCTAGGCATCATGGTAGCATCAAATATACAATTTGGAACTCATGTAGGGCCTGTAAATACATCAAAAGTGCATATACAAATGATGTGTTTGCCAAAAATAAAGCGCTATAAGCTAAGAATAGCATCATTGAAGGTGTTTTACTGCATGCTGCTAACATTTCTCCCTTCCTAAGCTTTGTCATCCCTGACAAATCCATGTCATGGTAGACGCTTGAGAAAGAATGTGTCTGCAAAAGAAAGACACTGATGCGATAGCAAGATCAAGCATATGACAAGAAAGCATAAGGGGAAGGGAAAGCACATGTGGTAATGAGTAAATGCAATTAATTATAAAATGTTGCACTGCCATTAAGGACAAATAAATTACACTTACCCAAATTGATTAATCAAGAGTTTTGGTTTATGGATAAGTCTATCAATTAGTTAGCTACAACTAAGGATTAAAACAGCCACTCTAGTACTAGCTAAGTTAGGAAAATTATCTAAATGCAAGATTCCCTAAGTGTGTTTCTCAACTTTGATTAGCTAACTAACTCTCATAACTCTAAGCAAAAGCTTGAATTTTTCACTTGAAGCTCAATGAAAGTCTTTTCATTTAATTTTTCTTGCTTTTTAAAAAAAAAATCTCACATTGATTCAAATTCATTTAATGTATGTGCTTATTTTGTACGCCCGGGCCTTTTTGCTTCTTAAAGAAAAACACCCACACTAGGGACCTCTAGGGCTCTAGTACCATAGGCAATACATGTGAGTGAAGTACCAAAATCAGTCAGGACTTCTCTTCCAGCTTAAGCTTTTACACTTGTGGCACTTTTGTTTTTTGTTTCCATTTCCTTTGTATTCTTGCTAGTGTTCTTTGTTGTTTAAGTGAGCAAGCCTCTCTATGTCTAAAACACTCCCAATGTCTCAAACACTCAAATAATTTTAACAACTAGGACTAGCAATCAAGTAAATGAGTTAACCTAAAGTCACGGTCTACTAACCTCAAGGCTCATCTATAAGACTAAACTCTAGGTCAATTAACCAAATCAAAGACAAATTTATACATCTATAATGGAAGGTAACAAAACATAGCTAAATGCATCCACAATCAATAAATATAAATGTCCACAAACATGAAGCATAGAAGTAGTATACCTAGAGGTATGTGGTGTGTCTCCTCAAAAGCGGAAGAAGCAAACATGCGATGTCGAAGCTTGAGATATACATGCTGCATGAAAGTTGAAGTCTATCTATGCTACGAAATCATAAACAAAACACTACCATTTAGAAAGGTGGGACAACATAGAAATGAGAGTTTTATTACCTAAATACAAATAAAAAGAGATCCTATACTACGGTCTCAAACTTGATTGTCTAGAGGGGAAATACCCAATGGGAAAAAAGTGCCTCTAGTATACCTGCATGTGTCTAGTGTACCATACTCAATCTATAGAAGTCAGGGATCTAGGGCAACTAGATCCCTGACTTCTAGTATACCTGCATGTGTCTAGTGTACCATAGTCAATCTGTAGAAGTCAAGGATCTAGGGCAACATAGTCAATCTGTAGAAGTCAAGATCTAGGGCAACTAGGAGGGATAAGAGAACTCTCTTGAAAAAATAGAATCTTCAATCTCTTAGTTCTCTGCCTAATGGTCATCAATTGGCTATAACCTAGCTCCATATGGATAGTGGAATATATAGCACAATAGATGCATCTAGGGAGGACATCAGCCTGTGATTGTGTGGTCAATGAATTGTATGGCTCAAGATCCCTTAATGGGTTGACTATTATCTAGCTCTAAGTCAATGGCATGGTCACTGGAAATCTTAGGTGAGCTATGGCTAGTGTCAACATGTGGTATGATAGGTGTCAGCTCTTTGATAGCCAGATATTTAATGTCCATGGTGTCTCAATGAATGTTTGTCAATCTCTCCTCATATGCAATTGTGAATGTCTAGCTCATCTTACTCTAGGTCTAGACTATCTCGTAGTAGATGGCCACTATCATAGTCATTGTGAACATCTTGTATAATGTCCTGGCCCCTCTATTGGACATCTCTGATGTAATGTATCTGCTCTAGGAATTGTAAAAGAACCATGAGTGCTCATTGTGGGGTGTGCTACTATGCAACCTCTAGGAACCCAAACATGTCTATGTCCCTCATAAAATCCCTATGCCTCTAGTCGTCTAGAAGCTAGCCATCCCTATGATGCACCATCATTTTCTCTATGGTTGCTATCCACACAAGGGTGTCATCACTAGACAAACATCTATCATGAATCTCTCTACATGGAACATAAACCTATCTAGCCTTATGGTAAGCTCTAGAGTCAAGCTATGGCTAGAATCCCTCATGTGCCCTGCTAAAGAAGCACCAATGGGGTGTAGAGGCCAAACTAGGCTCCAATGGCTCTGCTATCTATGATATGGCCTCTAATAAGGTCCCATAAACGTGGTATATAGTAACCTGATGTGACAATGTCTCACAAGTCATATCTGCCCATTCTATGATCGAGGAATGTGGTCATGTTAATGCAAGAACAAATGGCTCTATGGCAGCATCTATACGGTGTGGGTCCATGCCCCCCAAAACCTTCCAAAATATGGTGCCAAGTGGCCCAATTAGAGGGAAAATTACAAAGTTGTAAAGGCCCCTTATAAAAGTGACTCTTTTATCATTTATAGGGGCCTTTTTGAGCCGTTTTGAAGCCTATAGAGAGAGTTCATTAGGAAAGAAATGGACTCATTTTTGGGCCTTTTAGCTCTAGTGAGAGAATGTTCCTTAGCCAATAGGAAGAAGGCTAACGCTACGCAGAAAAAACCTTTTTTCTCATTTTGAAAATGTCCATGAAAACCGTTTTGGTGAAATTGTCACTATCATCAGAAAAGTAAGGCGCTTGATAATGACATTTTGCACAAGCGTTGAACGCCTTTTTATGACCCGTTGTTGCTATCGTATAAAGTGAAGTACTTGTACTTGTGCATCTCGCACAAACATCAATCAACTTTTTATGAAGTACTCGCAATTTAAATTCGAACAGATCGTGATTGATAGGTACTATTTAAGACTATAAAGGAGTCAGAACCAAGCGAATAGAGGCCCTTGAGGGGTCTCTGGGTCCTCTATTTGCTTGGTTCTGACCTCATGAGACCCTAGGATTAAGATATAGCATTTTTTTAAGTCCACAAATGCATCTGGAACGTCCAAAAACCTTATGATAGCTCTTTAAAACGCTCAAATCTGACGTCTCTAGCTCAAGATATAGCATTTTTAAGCCTAGGTACTGACCTCATGAGGCCCTAGGCTTAAAAATGCTATATCTTGAGCTAGAGACGTCCAAAGGTTAAAACCTTAGGATAGCTGAGTTTTAACCTTTGGACGTCTCTAGCTCAAGATATAGCATTTTTAAGCCTAAGGCCTCATGAGGTCAGTACCTAGGCTTAAAAATGCTATATCTTGAGCTAGAGACGTCAGATTTGAGCGTTTTAAAGAGCTATCCTAAGGTTTTTGGACGTTTCGGATGCATCCGTGGTATTATTTTTGTATTTTGAAAACAACTCTTATGTGTTTTCTCTCATCGCACATTGTTGACCGCTGGGTCAACAACACAACATAACTCAAGTTTCGTACCAAAGTCTTATCTTTTGCGAGTTATGAAATGCTGCGGATTATGGCTATAAACATCATTTGTAATGAGTAGTTATTCTAGTTTCAGAAGCCGGGGTGCAATGGCACTTCCAGATTGTAAATACAAAGCCATTTGACCCTTTCAACCCCATTTTTGGTTAAACCTAAGGTAGCCTTAGTATATAAGGTACCTAGGTCATTTTGTAAAAAAAAGACTTTAATCATAATCAAAACTTAGCGCTGCCGTCTACTGTGTGTGAGAGAGAAAGAGAGTGAGCGTGAGCTTCATCCTCTCGCTACGCCCGGCTCGCTCAACACATTGGAGATCCGACTGCACCATTGCTGTAGGCTCGAGGAGAGCTATGCGACAACGCCAACCCTTCCACGCGAGACGAAGCGCACACGCCGACGCATCTACGAGCTATTTGTGGCCGTAAGTGTATCAAACGATGTATGTTTTCTGCGTGCTAGTAGTCTATAGAATCGTGGCGACATAAGCTACGCATAGGTACTCATAAATTTTAGTTTTGGGCACTTTCAAAATTCTGCTCTGTCATCCTACGCGTTTTCCGTAGATGGGTTTAGAGTGAGGGTTTTGAGTGTAGAAGCTTAGGGATAGGTGTATCCTAGTGAGGGGATGGTGTTCCTTAAGTTTCATATGAATCTGGCATGATTAGGTGAGTTACCTTCCTTATGTGTGTATGTGGCTATGTGGTGTAGTTGAGGGCAGTGAGGTTCTTGATTGTGTTATAGTTGGCCTTCCAGAGTGTTGTATGTGTAGGATGGTCTCAGCCTGACAAGCTAAAGAGATTTCCTATGTGTGCCTATCGTGTTATCTGTGTCCTCGATTGACATTATGTTGATCTAGGTAGTGTTTGCATGCACTTCATGGGTGTGTGAGTCGCGCCCATCCAACATTGGCGCCGCTGCCGGGGACACAAGGACCTAAGTAGGTTTCCTAGTAACACTCATGTGATGGTTGCTTGATTTAGTTTCGGCTAAAGAAAGCGTTTTTCTTAAGTGGATCCGAAAGAGGATATTCCGTGATCAAGTGGATAGTCAGGAAGCGTGTGTCTTGCCGAGGATTTGCGACTAGATATGTTTAGTTAGGATCTGTGGATTAGAGTAGTTGTTGGTGGTCGAGTGATTTGTGAGGTGATAAAGGCGTTTACTATTCCGTGTGTGACAGTGAAACATTTTTCTACTCATAGATGCAAAACCCCATATGATTTGTAGGAGTAGCTTTAGGTAAGTGATCCGATTCTGATCTAGAGCTATTCAACATTGAATTATTTGCTAAAGTGCTTGATTGCATTTGAAATCACGGAAAAGTGTGCTTTTGAGGGTAAAAATCCATTAAACAAGCTTTTGTGGATATTTTTGTATGACTGACTGATGTTGTGCATATAAAAGAGCAATTGCAAGGGTTCTGTGAAGAAAACCTGCAATTATGTAAACATAGACATCCACGCGTAGGATGTCTCAAGGGGGTTCTGGAGACCAAATTTGAAAATTCTGACTGCACCAGTGGGTTTAGAGGGTAGGTTTTACCCTAGTAACATATTGACTTGAGTGTTTTTCCCTATTTTTGTTGACCAAAAGCCAAAAGGAGGAGTCAGAAAACGTAAACTTTCAGAAAAGGCTTAAATTGAGTGATTTTTGCATGTTTTTGCAATTGTGAAGCATACTTGCACTTGCTGAGAGCATAAGGAAGCATCAGGGACACTTCAGTCTCAAAAAATCAGCAGTAGACATCCTACGCGTAGCATGTCTACACGGTGATCTGGGCATTTTTTTTGAAAATCTGAGGTTACCAGTGTGTTTAGAAGGTAGGTTTTACCCTATTTTCACCTGGAAAGTGGAAATTTGACCAAATTTTGACAGATCAAAGCCAAAAGACGAGAAGTTTCAGACATCCTACCCAAATTGTGCCCAAGGCATAATTTTTGAGACCAAACCATATGGTGACTCCAAAGGCATGTTCTAAATGTTGTATTGAGTGCATGTGATAAATTTCATCTCATTTGGGTCGGTGAAAGGGAAGATTGAGCGGACTTTAGCATTTTGATTGAAAAAGGCAAGAACAGCTAGTTTTGGGGTCTTTTGACATCCAAATTAAAATCTAAGCATCGCATTGGGTTACTGACATCAAGGGGAAGCTGTGGGACAAGTCTGGGGTCAAACAGGCCAAAAAGACATCCTACGCGTAGAATGTCTTTTGTGTGATTTTGGACTCTAAACAAAATTCTGAGCATACCACAGTGATAAGCACCTTAAGGAGAGTCTGTGGTTAAAATTTGGGTTCATTCTGAGCAAAAAGACATCCTACGCGTAGGATGTCTACTGCATAATTCTGAAACCAAAATTCTATTGTGACCATACCATGCTGTCATATAGCCTTAGATAAGCCTCCTAGTCAATTTTGGTCCAATTTGGAGCTGATTTGACTTGGGAATTCATCAGAACAGACATCAGGCTTTTGAAACAGATTCTTGATCATTTAACCAACCTATAGGTGTCAGAATCAAAAAGTAAAAATAGCTGTGAGTTTAGCACATCAAGGGGAAGCTACAGTGCAAGTTTGGACAAAATCTGAGCAGTTAGACATCCTACGCGTAGGATGTCTCCAGCTTGATTTATGACTCCAATCCAACTTATGAGCACACCACTGTGATCAGCACATCAAGGAGAAGCTGAGGTGAAAATTTCAAGTCATTCTGAGCAAAAAGACATCCTGGCCATTTCTAGGTCCAAATGAAATTCTGAGCATACCATTGTGTTGTTGGACTTAAGGGGAGTATCTGGACCAAATTTTGTTAAATTATGAGCATATAGACATCCTATGCGTAGGATGTCTCTATGCCAGTTTTAGGGTCCAACTGTACTTTTGAGCATACAGAAGTGTTCACGGTGTCACAGAGATCCCAAATCTTCTTTTAAAATTGAATTTGGACTCATTTTGACCAGTCTAAACTGCATTTCATTGTTTTGTCCATAACTTTCACAAACGGTATCGGATAGGAAAAGTTTTTATATCAAAACGTAGCCTGAGAGCGGCTCTACAAATCTTAGAGCAAAAAAATGTCATTTGAGGCCTCGAAATTCATCCGGAAGTCAGGGGTGTCGGAAAGCGACAATTTGCGAGAATTGTGACGAAACGGTTGCGGTTTTGGACATAGTTTCGACTTTTCCCTAACCAAAGCACTTGAACACAGTGGACTAAGTCTACTTGAACCAAGCAAAAGCTCTTAAGCCCAGAAATCATGTCTACCCTAGATTCAAACGTAGCTTACACAAGCTTGGAGATCCCGACGATAGAGGAATATCCTCCCACAATGCTTCCAAACTTGCAATTGATAAAGATCCATCTTGTTGAGAGAGTTTGGATGATTGATCATGAGAGTGAAGGACTATATAGATACATTGACGACAATGAGGTCAATCTTTATAGGTGCTCAGATTCATACCTAGAAGAGATAACGGATTACAAGCTCTTATATGTTTACACATACGGAGTCGACTGTCAATGGAAATCTATAGTTGTCGACAAGTATGGACGAGAATACAGAGTTGTAGAAAGCACAAATCCACAGAATGTACTAGAAAGAGGTGGATATTTGGTCAATGAAGGACCACAAATGCCTCCACCAAACACAAGAATTCCTATAGGAATTCCAAGAAGAGAGCCACCAGGATTCCCTTCAAGAGTGATAACGAGAGAAGGATTGGGAGAGTCTCTGGTTAGACTTGTAGACAATCAACGAGTTAGACCATCCCAAGTCCACAAATGGGTAAACAGAAAATACTCCGAAGATAAAGATCCGAGAGATCACGTAGCGGCTTTTAGAAGAGTGATTAGAGCAGAGGAAGTTTCAGATTTTGCGACACAGTTTGCGGGATTTGGATTGACTCTAGAAGATAATGCAGCTACATGGTTCAATTCGGTGGAAAAATGGGATTTTGAGACCCTAGATGAGCTGTTTGAGGAGTTTATTGAATAATTCTCGCCAAAAGGCATTGCTCACAACACGGTCTCGCAAATCCATAGATTCAAACAGAAAGAGGATGAATCAGTACGCAAAGCATCATTACGGCTCAAGAGATATGTTAAGCTCTGTCCAAGAGCGGAATTACCTACACAAGCACGACTGATGTTGATCTTTATCCAGGGAATGAGACATGCGGGCCTTCAGAAGGATCTGCATATGATAAGGAGGATGACGCTAAACGAGTTGATCAAAGAAGCTCTTTATCTAGTGGATAATTGTGAGGCATACAGAGAAAAGGACTTAAAGAGTCAAGGAGATGACACATCCTCTCAGCACAGTGTTTCACAGATAAGTGAGTCCATTGCCAAGCCAACAACACCTATTGATCAAGAAAATCTTATCGACGACTTGGTTAAGAGGTTGATTCCTCTTGTAAGGTCTAATTCGGGAGAGCCGAAGTGGTGTGAAATTGAGAGAAAATGGACGAACCATACGGGGAAAGAGTGCTATTATAGCATGGAAAATGCTAGGGAGAGGTATGTACAACCTGTTCTAGAAGCACCTACTCCACCTAGATACATTACGGGGAATGTGCCAAGACTAGTAGGAGTTTTAAGGCCACAGCTTGTCTTAGGACAACAACCTCCGCTGCCAGGTGCTAGAATGCCAATAGACATGAGATACATGCCAATGATGGAAGCATCAAATAAACCAACGCCAGTACCAACTACAATGTGGTATAGAAATCAAAGTGAATACTACCCTTCGGAGCAACAAAATGTGAGAGAAACACATGGAGTGGTGAGTCCGGTACAACCTCCACCTCCTGGGTTTCAGTAGAAAGAAAGAAGGTATGAAATGGACGAAAGGACATTGCGATTCATTGCAAATAGCAGCTTATCTAGGTCAAAGCTTGCTTATAGCCAAGAGGAAATGCTAAAAGAATCTCCTCAACCAGAGACAGATTGTCACAAAAGTCGTGACAACCACTTGGTCAAACAATGTCCTCATACGGAGATCACTGAAGTAAATGCCCATTGTCTTGAGTGTGGCATCACTCACTTGATCCCCGATTGCCTGAAAAAACCAAACCAAATCAGGAAAATCACGACAAATGTATTAGGGATTGTTCAGCTCCCTAGTAGCTTAGAAAATGAAAATGTTGTACCAGTTCAAGTGGTTACGAGAGCACAAGCTCAAAAGAAAGCTGATGAGAATCCAGAGACAAAGAACACGGAAAGTGACACGAGTCCAAAGACAGATGATGGACCAAAGACATACGCACCTAGTCAGAAAACCAAGAGCAAACGAAATAGTTGGAAAGTTAGAAAGACTAGGATGAAATCACGCAGGGAACGAGAGAAAAAATCCCTAGCTGAGAAGCTTACTGAAGCTGAGGAGAAGATAAAACAACATGAGGAAAAGGAGGCACCTTCTCTTACACATATGGTTAAACCTCTAGAAGAGCCATCCACGGATGAGAAACCGAGAAGTGCTAGTTCAAGAGGATCTGTGTTGGCAGAGAAGGTTAATGAGACATTAGACGCCCTCTTGAAAGCCTGTGATGTGAGGCTCAAAAACAACCAAACCCAAGAACACATGTGGATGACATATCCCTATGCGGAACTAGAAAAGCAAAGGTTTGAAATGTGCCAGAAAATGATTCAAACAGCCCAAGCTTTACTAGAACCACAAGTTGCAAAACCTGAGGATGTGATCCGTGTCATGCCTACACAAGTAATCCCACCAAACCAGGAACTAAAAGAGCCAGATTCTAGTCATGAGCACATACCAAACCTCAAAGACCCAGAATTAGAACCAAGGATAGTACTGAATACCAAGGATAATACCAAGGATAGTACTAAATACCAAGGATAATACCACGGATAACTCTTCCGAGGGATTTCACCAAGCTATACCTGAGGATTATAAAGAGATAGATGGTCTTGACGAATTGTGGAAACAAGTCAGAGAGGCCAATGAAGCCGATGACCTAAGAAGACGAGTAGACAAGACTGGTGATGAACGAGGAGTGTTTCCACCACCAATAGAGGAATTTGAGACTAGATCTCAAATGAATCTAAACATGCGATCGTATTGGGGCAACAAAGGATCTGTACAATCTATGGAGAGTCAACCCCATTCCCTAAGAACACTACCGTCCTACATGGGAGAGTACGAGACCAAGTCAGATGTGGTTGCAGTCCCATCACAGAGACTGTCTCCCAACAAGGCCATCGATTCAAAGGGGCTAGTAGATATTCTATCTACCCCAGTCACCTGTACAATAATGTTAGCCGAATTGCTTAGAATAAGACCAAACATGTGGGTAAATGTCTAGAGAAATTTGGTGTAAAAAACCCAATGACTCAAATCAAGGAAGGCATCAAAGAGCTTGAAATGCCTCAACTAAATACTAAGCCAGTGCCATTAAACAAGGTAGGCGAGTATTACAAGGGAGAAGAGGGAAACACCACGCTTCCTGTGGAATTCAATAATATAAAAACCATGGCAATCCTTAATAGTGGAGCTGGTGTGGCCATTGCAACCAAAGAGGTTTGGAAAAAATGAGGAAAACCTGCCTTGATATCCACACGAATGACCCTACAGCTTGCAGACGCGGACACAAGGAAAAGCCCCTAGGACTGCTAGAAAAAGTACTTGTTACTTCTTGTGGCATTGAATATGAACACACTTTTACTGTTGTTGACTTTGGCAAGAAGAACAACTATGACATCATTCTGGGAAGACCATTCATGCGACAATTGAAAATGGTCCAAGATTGGGGTTATGACCATATATACCTAAGACATATGGAAACCATAACAAAGATAAACTTGAGGGACCATAGCTATAGGGATGTGATGAGAACATCGGTTGAGGAGTTTGATTCTGCCACAGTGGCAGGATCAGAACTTCCAGCTTGGTTAGGTAAGCCTAAAGAACTGTGGATGTGTGGAGCTTCACAATGTGGTAGCTTGAAACGTGAGGAATGTATCCCAGAGCGGGTTATAGAGGATAGGGACTATATCCCAGAACCATTTCCTGAAGAAGAGTTAGAGCCTTTTGGATGGGAACACATCTTGGCTACTCTGGACGTGTGCGCCGTGGAGGATGCTCCCACAACAAAGTTTTGTGATGAAAATGGCTATGATGTCGTTCCTTATTTTGCAGTGAGTGTAATCCAGGAAAACGAAGGGATCCAGACATCAACAAGCTCTCGAAATAAGGAGCAAACAAAGAAATGTGGAGAATCAAAAGATGAAGAAGACGACGAGTTCTATGACTCTGTAGAACACTTCGAGCTTCAAGAAGATCAATGACCCAGGAATCAATGTCATCGCTACACGAATAAAGTGCATCAAAAGTGGATTCCAAAGTCCTCCGTGAAAACACAGCCACCACAAGCATCCTCATGCATGGCTCCTAATAAGGATGCAAAGACTCAGCTAGGAGGAATACGACCAGAGCAACAAGCTAACAATGCTCTAATCAATGGGCTAGAAAAGTCCTCCAAGAAACTACCACTCACGAGCAAACAGACAGTAACTTTCCACTACCAGCCAAAAAATCAAGGGAAAGTACAAGAAGTCAACCTTGCTGAGGATAGTAGCGATAGTGATGAATCTTACGACATCCCATATCATCAACTCAGGCCATCACTATCACCAACCCCTTCAGCAACAACCATGACAGGTCAAAAGAACAGGACAACAAGTCAAAGCCAAAAAGCTCGACAAATCTGGATACCAAAAAGCCAGATCAGCCAAAAATAGATATGGATCAAGAAGGCAAAGATCTCTAATGACAAATCACAAGATCCAACACCAAAACAAAAATAAGAAAAGCGTACACAAACGAGTAAGAATATCATAAGGTCGCAAGCTTTCACAACTCAGGTTTGGGCTCCAAAGAAGTTGATTCAAGCACGAAAAAGTCAGGAATTCATTTGGATTCCAAAACAACCACAATATCAACTTTCAAAGCCTAAATCCCGTCCCCAACCAAGCGTACAAGGGCTGAAGCAAAGACCACTGTCGACTCACACAACAAAAAGGTGGATCCCAAAGAAGTCTCTTCAAACACAAACGAAGCACGGGCAAGTATGGGTTCCCAAATGAGAGCCAGCAACAAAACAGCCAATAATCGCAAAGAAATGGGTCCCAAAGAAGAACAACAAAACTGTTGTCAGTGCATTGCCGCTTGAATTCTTACAATTCTTCCTACGATTACAGTACAGTTAGAAGAGAGCAAGTCGCTTCAATCAAGCAACGATACAGGAGCTTCAAAGACATTACATTGCTTAGAATAGGAAGCCTCGCCAACAAATACCAATAAGAAAATTGCTTATACCCACATCTTGCACAACATAAATCTTTTCCATGCATTGACTGTGTATGCATAATAGGGCTACATTACAAGGCCTACATAGGCACAACTTTTAATTGCCCAAGCACAACACATACCCTTTGCGATACCCTGTCGTAAAGGATGACTCCAAATAGGAAGGGGGAAGGCATTCTGAATGCGGACCTAACATTATGAATATTAGAGGGCAATGTTTTGTGAGATGCATTGAATTTTTGGCGTTTTATTGTGATAATTTTTTGACGAAATTTAGAGTATATGACCGACCTCATAGTAGTGTTACAGAGGAGTATGGGGACAAAATCCATATATGAGCCCCTAGGGACATGTGTATAGTGTACATAGCATTTAGATTTCTATTTGAATGATTTTTCTTTTGTTGAGTTGTTTTAAGATTTTCTTTGTTTATTATTAAGAAAAAATTTTAAAAATCCATAATCCACATGAAGAAAAGACTGACGAGAGGCCTAAGCACTACAAAGAGAAGAAGGTACAGGAAAACGATGAAACTTCACGAAGTATGTCTCAACAGCCACTACAACAGCCGAAGAACTTGTCACAAAGCAGTGTCAACATGCAACCGACAAGTCATAAAAGTCAGAGTCGAGTAGCTAAGCCACAAAATGAGTGAGGTGTTAGTCCCAAAGCTTCAAGTAATATTCTTTGTGGTCTAAGCGTCTTAGCTATTCTAGGTATTGCTCAAGCTGGAAGAGTTGAGCATATTTACGTTGTGTCGCTCATGCTGGTATAGGTGAGCAAAAGAGTCGAAGTCTAAGTACTTAAGTCTGGTGAAGTGAAGGAGAAGGTCCAAAAGACACTCACGTACTGAGCACAGTGAGATACGAGTGGAGAAACTTCTACATCGATAACCCTTCTTGGAAAGGTGGAAGCTATTGAGATATCTTTTGATGTCACATGTGCTACATTTATTCCTCGAAACACCCATCATCTCCTTCTTTCACATTGCATGCTTTTGTTGATAGATTTCTCATATGCATATAGAGTGTCCCATAATTGGCACTTGCATCAGGCACTCTTTCCGTGTTTCACCCAAGCACTCACCTTTCATGAACATGTACTTCACGTTCAACTGCTCAACTCCAATAAGAGCGTATACCAAAGGCATTTTTTTTCCCATCGAGTTTTTTCCCATTGGTCATCCAGGTTTTAGACCCTAATCTAAAGACACCTATCACCATCCTCTTGTACATATTCCTTCTACATCAACAATAAGGAAATGCTACTCAAATCAATTGACAAATGAATTGGAGCACCAATTTCAGATCATAGCATACTTCTCCTCAATGGCGAGTCGAAGAATGGCCTACAATGACAAAGCTGCAGACAACACTAACAACATGATTGCACAGGAACAAAGAGGTCCCCAATGAAGAAGAGCAGACATAAAAGTAATCAGAGGATATCAAAAGATGAATGGTTATGATGATAGATGTCCGCTCTAATGGATCATAGTTCTTGTTGTGGTAAGACAAAGTTACAAGCAGTGCAACAGATCAAGCCAAAACGACAGCAAAGACCACATTGCCATCGACAATCAGGTCATGTCGGGGACGACATGAACGCGGAAGGGGGGAGTATTGACCGCTGGGTCAACAACACAACATAACTCAAGTTTCGTACCAAAGTCTTATCTTTTGCGAGTTATGAAATGCTGCGGATTATGGCTATAAACATCATTTGTAATGAGTAGTTATTCTAGTTTCAGAAGCTGGGGTGCAATGGCACTTCCAGATTGTAAATACAAAGCAATTTGACCCTTTCAACCCCATTTTTGGTTAAACCTAAGGTAGCCTTAGTATATAAGGTACCTAGGTCATTTTGTAAAAAAAAGACTTTAATCATAATCAAAACTTAGCGCTGCCGTCTACTGTGTGTGAGAGAGAAAGAGAGTGAGCGTGAGCTTCATCCTCTCGCTACGCCCGGCTCGCTCAACACATTGGAGATCCGACTGCACCATTGCTGTAGGCTCGAGGAGAGCTATGCGACAACGCCAAGCGTTCCACGCGAGACAAAGCACACACGCCGACACATCTACGAGCTATTTGTGGCCGTAAGTGTATCAAACGATGTCTGTTTTCTGCGTGCTAGTAGTCTATAGAATCGTGGCGACATAAGCTACGCATAGGTACTCATAAATTTCAGTTTCGGGCACTTTCAAAATTCTGCTCTGTCATCCTATGCGTTTTCCGCAGATGGGTTTATAGTGAGGGTTTTGAGTGTAGAAGCTTAGGGACATGTGTATCCTAGTGAGGGGATGGTGTTCCTTAAGTTTCATATGAATCTGGCATGATTAGGTGCGTTACCTTCCGTATGTGTGTATGTGGCTATGTGGTGTAGTTGAGGGCAGTGAGGTTCTTGATTGTGGTATAGTTGGCCTTCTAGAGTGTTGTATGTGTAGGATGGTCTCAGCCTCACAAGCTAAAGAGATTTGCTCCGTGTGCCTATCGTGTCATTTGTGTCCTCGATTGACATTATGTTGATCTAGGTAGTGTTTGCATGCACTTCATGGGTGTGTGAGTCGCTCCGGTCCAACATTGGTGCCACTGCCGGGGACGACATGAACGCGGAAGGGGGGAATGTTGACCGCTGGGTCAACAACACAACATAACTCAAGTTTCGTACCAAAGTCTTATCTTTTGCGAGTTATGAAATGCTGCGGATTATGGCTATAAACATCATTTGTAATGAGTAGTTATTCTAGTTTCAGAAGCTGGGGTGCAATGGCACTTCCAGATTGTAAATACAAAGCAATTTGACCCTTTCAACCCCATTTTTGGTTAAACCTAAGGTAGCCTTAGTATATAAGGTACCTAGGTCATTTTGTAAAAAAAAGACTTTAATCATAATCAAAACTTAGCTCTGCCGTCTACTGTGTGTGAGAGAGAAAGAGAGTGAGCGTGAGCTTCATCCTCTCGCTACGCCCGGCTCGCTCAACACATTGGAGATCCGACTGCACCATTGCTGTAGGCTCGAGGAGAGCTATGCGACAACGCCAAGCGTTCCACGCGAGACAAAGCTCACACGCCGACACATCTACGAGCTATTTGTGGCCGTAAGTGTATCAAACGATGTCTGTTTTCTGCGTGCTAGTAGTCTATAGAATCGTGGCGACATAAGCTACGCATAGGTACTCATAAATTTCAGTTTCGGGCACTTTCAAAATTCTGCTCTGTCATCCTACGCGTTTTCCGCAGATGGGTTTATAGTGAGGGTTTTGAGTGTAGAAGCTTAGGGACATGTGTATCCTAGTGAGGGGATGGTGTTCCTTAAGTTTCATATGAATCTGGCATGATTAGGTGAGTTACCTTCCGTATGTGTGTATGTGGCTATGTGGTGTAGTTGAGGGCAGTGAGGTTCTTGATTGTGGTATAGTTGGCCTTCTAGAGTGTTGTATGTGTAGGATGGTCTCAGCCTCACAAGCTAAAGAGATTTGCTCCGTGTGCCTATCGTGTCATTTGTGTCCTCGATTGACATTATGTTGATCTAGGTAGTGTTTGCATGCACTTCATGGGTGTGTGAGTCGCTCCGGTCCAACATTGGTGCCACTGCCGGGGACGACATGAACGCGGAAGGGGGGAATGTTGACCGCTGGGTCAACAACACAACATAACTCAAGTTTCGTACCAAAGTCTTATCTTTTGCGAGTTATGAAATGCTGCGGATTATGGCTATAAACATCATTTGTAATGAGTAGTTATTCTAGTTTCAGAAGCTGGGGTGCAATGGCACTTCCAGATTGTAAATACAAAGCAATTTGACCCTTTCAACCCCATTTTTGGTTAAACCTAAGGTAGCCTTAGTATATAAGGTACCTAGGTCATTTTGTAAAAAAAAAACTTTAATCATAATCAAAACTTAGCGCTGCCGTCTACTGTGTGTGAGAGAGAAAGAGAGTGAGCGTGAGCTTCATCCTCTCGCTACGCCCGGCTCGCTCAACACATTGGAGATCCGACTGCACCATTGCTGTAGGCTCGAGGAGAGCTATGCGACAACGCCAACCCTTCCACGCGAGACAAAGCACACACGCCGACACATCTACGAGCTATTTGTGGCCGTAAGTGTATCAAACGATGTCTGTTTTCTGCGTGCTAGTAGTCTATAGAATCGTGGCGACATAAGCTACGCATAGGTACTCATAAATTTCAGTTTCGGGCACTTTCAAAATTCTGCTCTGTCATCCTACGCGTTTTCCGCATATGGGTTTAGAGTGAGGGTTTTGAGTGTAGAAGCTTAGGGACATGTGTATGTGGCTATGTGGTGTAGTTGAGGGCAGTGAGGTTCTTGATTGTGGTATAGTTGGCCTTCCACAGTGTTGTATGTGTAGGATGGTCTCAGCCTGACAAGCTAAAGAGCTTACTCTGTGTGCCTATCGTGTCATCTGTGTCCTCGATTGATATTATGTTGATCTAGGTAGTGTTTGCATGCACTTCATGGGTGTGTGAGTCGCTCCCGTCCAACACACATCACATCACTCATTAAGATTCACAGACATGGATTTTTGTGTACACTTAAGTTGCGTTCTTTAAAAGCATTTTGTACGAATATGCATTTAAGTGTTTGAGCAAACTTTTACGTATGTACTATGAGAAATAGAATTTAAAAAAGAAACTTTTGTATTTTTCATAATTACCTCTCTCTATGCTGAGTAGCCGTTTCTTACAGGGCCCAAAATTGAGTCCAAGTTTCTCCTAATGTTTGACAAAGGGGTGTGCTTTTCAAACCTTTGGGTGGTTTTTCATGAGAACATCCATTGTGATGGCCTTGCAATCTTTGTAAGTGTTTTCTAAAAGCAATATCAAGCCATTTTTGCCTAGTTTTGTGTTGTCAGGACACCGGCAAGGCCGGACTAGACAAGGGCAGGGCCGGGCTAGGCGGTGTGGAACGGGGAGTCCAACTAGGGCAAAGGGCCAGGGGCTTGCCTATATGTGCGCTCCTTGCCACACTGTCGACGCAAGGGACTTGCCGATACACCGTGTGCGAGCCACAAATGGCTCCAAGCACACAACAAGATTAATCTAGCAAGCTCAAGAGAGCAAAGGGTGTGTCACTCACCGCTTTACGCTCGCCTTCGTGGTGGATTCCTCGCCGCGATGAAGAAGAAGCTGCAGTCGTGCCGCGCTCAATCGCTTCTCCGCCGTCGTGCCTTCGTAATTCTCGATCGCACACACACTCTCCCTCTCTCTCTCTCTCACATACACACACACACACAAGGAGGTGAAGAAGAAGAAGATGGAGATGGAGATGGAGCAAGAGCACTCTTCTATTGCACAAATGAGAGAATGAGTGAATTTTAGGTTTAGTTGGCTTTTATATGAGCTCACCCCATTCACACTTGGGCGCCCATGCTTAGCCAACTAATCTCTTGAATGTCCCAGTTAGAGTGCGCCTCTCATCGGCGATCACTCTTACCCTTTTCCTATTGGTCCGACAAGCCCGGTACCTGACTCTACCAAATACATAATACACGTCCATCGTAGGTGATGGGGTGTCCGTGAGCCGTGAGGGTTAACATGCCCCCCTTCCTGATGTAGATTCCGTCCTCGGAAGCTATTGAGTTGAAGCTCGTTCGTCGAGGTGGAAGAGCATTTGAGATGAATGTCCTTAGCCTTCTTCAGTCACTGCAAAATCAAACAACATTGGCACAGTAATTGCATTCTCATAAGTGATTAAAAAGCATATGCAGTTTTAGGGAGACAAATTGATTGGTAAAAGAATTTCAAACAATTTGTCAATAATGAACATTAAATTGCAATGTAATCAAATGCATAAACAGATGTAAAGGTAAAAAATTAAACAAGTCTGGGGTCGCTAATTTGACGGTCGAAAGGCACTAGAGATCGAATATTAATACCATGGGTAAGCTTCTTAATTTTCTGTGGTCAATTAAGTTGTTTAATCGCGAGAGCCAAGTATTCATGTTCAAGGGCTGACTAGAGGCTATATCTAGAAGACCTTGTAGTTAAGCTACCATAAAAGGAATTTCTCATGAAATCATCGCCTGACCGATTACTTTTTCTTTGACCCCCCAAAGTCTTTTCACAGTGATTCAATTTTGATGTGTGTGCTTATTTTGTATGCCTTGGGTTTTTTGCTTTTCAAGTAAAAGCGCCCATACTAAGAACCTCTAGGGCTCTAGTACCATAGGCAATACATGTGAGTGAAGTACCAAATCGAGCTGAGATTTCTCTTCCAGCTTAAGATTTTACAGTGTGGCACTTTGATTTTTTGTTTGTTCATTTTTAGTATTTTAATTTTGTAACTTTGGGGGGTCATATAACACTGATACACCTCCCCAGGCTCATCACACTAGTAAACTCCCTTTATAATACTTAAGCTAAAGGTCAATAGGGTCAAGCCCACTAGAAAGCCCTAGTACATTTCACACAATGCTGCCTAAATCGGATTAAAAACCTAAGTAACCATTAATTATTAGGAAGGCATTCCCCATGGTATTAAGAGAAGATTTCTAACACCTAACTTGGTCAAACTAGTTTGTCGGACTGCTTGATTTTTAAACCTAGACAAGTGATTATGACAAAAAATTACATTGAATTAAATGTTTGATACTAAGCAAATGCGGTGAATATTAGGCTATCAATCACAATTAAAGCTGACAATCATAGATGCAAAAAAGATAAGGGGCAATGCTAATGGACAAGAAATACCTGTTTGTGTCGATGGTCGCGCTTGATTTGAAGAGTGAGTCAAGATAAAGATTCCATGAAGGTCCAAATCCTACCAATAGCAACACGCTCCTGTACACACTAGGAAACAAAAGGAATACCTCCAGGAGGCACATTAGTGGAAAAAGGTACCAACACTTATTGAACACAACAAAAAACATAAGGAACCCTAACCTAATTATTTGCACTCCCCCTAGAGAGTCAAGGGAATAGGATATTGTAGAGGTTGGGGGGAAACCCTAAGGCTAAACCCCTATCTTCGTCGTCGAGATAAACAAAGTCATCATCCATGAGACCATATGTGCCATCCGTGTAGTCGTGTAAATTTTCTTCTTCATCATAGGTGCCCATGTTTACTAAGAAGGTCACTAGACGCCTATAGTCATCTTGGTCAAAAGGGTAGGCTTGTGCAATGGGAGAAACGCTCTCTACTAAGTATGGATCAGACGTGGTCAAGAGACGTATCAGCCATTCTAACTCCTCAAAATTCCTCTCACATGCTAGCGTACCTATCAAATCCCATTCACATGCAAGCACTGGAAAGACCATGTGAAATATTTGTGAAAAGTAACGAGGATACCTCTCACCCAAGGCAGGAGTGGATGACTCTAGCGTACTAGCCATATCTGTACACGCAAATAGATGATGGTTAGAGTGCAAATATTACAAGGGTCGTGTTCTTGTGCATAATTTGTCTTTATGATTTGTGTTATGGCTCTTGCTCTTTTACTTTTTTATCTTGTTTTTGTGAGTATAAGGCTTTATATATACATTCCCTAAGATCGGAGATTAAGAGGTCAGGGAGAAAGGATGAGAGGGAAGCAAGTGAATGATGGATGTCCACAAACACTCCCCTCTTCCTTGGGTAGATCATACCGTTTGAAATGATGTCGTCACCCTTTGAAACCAATTGTTCCAGTTGGTAATAGGTGAGGATTTTTGCCATTAGTTTTCTATTACCCTAGGTGCCTCGTCAAGTTGCAAGGGTGGTAAGGTACTCTCCCAGGATCGAACTTGAAGTGGTTCATCAGGTGATTCTTGAACACTGGGAGGTGTGGATTCTATTGTAGCTTCATGGAGGTCCACTACTATAGATGGAGGCTGTGTAGAAGCTTTTACCTCTATGGATGTATTACATGAGGAGCTAGAAGCTTTATGGAACTCCCCCCTTCCTGAGCTAGGTGGAATAAATTGGTTTTGCCTTGGAGCCCAAACTAGCTCTGGACTAGGTGTGTAGCATTCTGTGATCTTTCCCTTCCCACGGTCTGCCATTGGCTTTAGCGTTACACTGTTTGACTCATAGGGGTTTGTTGTCGATAGGGAAGGACACATTTTACGTTTAGGTACCCAAATTTGCTCATTTCCATCATAGTAGCCTTGGGCTTCTAATAGTTGTTTTGGAATCCATCGTGATTTGGTCTTGACTCTCCTAGGGCGCGCTCTTGGTTTTCCCAGGAAATTTTTTCTTGGAATGGATGGGAGGGTTGAGGTAGTTGGAAGTAATGCCTTGGGGACCCATTGATATGTACTCTTAGGTCGTGCAGGTTGAGTACTTGCAATATTACTGCTTGCTGCAACTACAAGTGTTGAAGTGCTAGGTTCATGGGTAGCTGGCAAAGACGAGTTAACCACTTTGGCTTGTGAATGTTGGCTATCCTTCAACTTTGCTAGAGTTTGCAACGTAGGTGACTTTGCTTGAATGATAGGGGTAAGAGTCGGTGGTCGCGTCGTGACACTACCAGTATCCCAATCAATAGTGCATTTGGTTGCCAACATCCACGTGCGTCCCAGGTTTATGTTGCCTTCCATAGCTCCTGCGGGCATGACTAGAAACCTCTGCACTATGCTTCCATTGTCATAGACAACAGGGGTCTGAAGGACTCCAAGAATAGCAGTTTTCTTTTTATTAATGCCCTTGACTTGCATCGTACTCGGGGATAGGGTCGGTTTCCCTAATTGACACCAAACTCCATAGGATAACAAATTGTGTTTAGCTCCCGTATCTAATAAGGCATTGTATAGTACTTTCCCATAGGGGCTATTTAGCTCAATTGGGTATCGTAGGGGTGGCTCAGATTCTAATGAGTCGTCATCTGTGTCCTCGAAAAATGCTTGCGTGATTCCCAGATTAGCCTCTCGTTGGCGTCTAAGAAGTTGTTGTCGTTCTCGAGCCTCAACTCTTGCTTGGATTTTTTAAAGCTCTGCTTGTTCCTTGGCAGCCTTCTTTTGATGGATGGCTTGCAACTCTTCCTGGCTTAGAGGATCATAATATCTTTTGAATTTACTCCCATTAAGGAATCCAATGGTTTCAACTCCATCTAGAGTCTCCACACGAATGGTACCTTGCGGAGTAATTTCACACACTCGATATGGTCCCTTACCAGCGTATTTCAATTTCTTCTTTTCATTACGTACCCCGTACATAAGAACTTTATCACCAACCTTAATGTCTTTATCCTTTAAATGGCTATCAAACCACTTCTCCTATCCTTCTCCACTAGAGCATTTCGCACAGCTAATTGCCTTTCTTCATCTAGCCTTTCCAGGATATATAATCGCTCCACTAAGGGGTTACCATCCCAACCTTCTTAAGAAGCTACTCGAAGACTAGGAATAACAAACTCCCATGGCATAACTACAACTAATAGCAACTTTATATGCAGTACGATAAGCCCATAAAGCTGATGTAAGCTTTAGGTCCCAATCAGTGCAATGAGCCTCGACTGTCTTTGTCAAAATGGAGATGAGAGTTTTGTTGGTACTCTCAGCTTGGCCATTTGCTTGGGGATAATAGGGTGTAGACTTGTGGTGAGATATCATGAAGTTTGATTAGAGTTCTTTTATTACTTCATTTATAAAATGAGTTCCATTGTCACTCACAAGTTCAAAGGGGCATCCAAAACGTGTGATAATGTTCTCAAAGAGGAACTTAGCTGTTGTTTTTGCATCCGCCTTTCGTGTTGCTTTTGCTTCAGCCCATTTGGTTACATAGTCGGTAGCGACAATGATATATCATGATTGCGTGTTACGTGCAGCCGGACTAATCGGTCCTACAAAGTCTAAGCCCCACTTTTCAAATGGTTGGGTTACCTTGATGGGATGTAGAGGCATCCTATCCCTTCTTTGTGGCTTGTTGAAGCGTTGGCATTCATCACATCCCTTTGCAAAAAGTGATGCATCCTTAAACAGAGTGGGCCACCAATAGCCTGACTGTAAGATCTTTCGGGCAGTCAACTTTCCTGAAAAGTGACCACCAGCTACGCCCATGTGTGCCTCTTGTAGAATATATAAATACTCATCTTCGCGGGCACAGCGTCTAAGAACATCATCTTTTCCTCTCTTATAGAGAGTTCCAGCCAGTAAGCAATAGGGTTCACATTCCTTGATTAATTTTCGAGCTATATCTTTTCGCAGTTCTTTGGGTGGAAAACCATTAACTAAGAAGTTAACAATCTTTTCACTCCATTCAGGCATTGTCTCAACAATGAACAAAGGAGTATCAGGCAATTCATCATCAACCCCCGTAGGAGCTTCGCCATTAGGGATACGAGATAAATGATCCGCCATGACATGTTTCCTCCCAGGCCTCACAACAACGGTGAAGTCAAACTCAAGAAGAATTAACAACCATCGTGTAATTCGACCTGTGAAACACGGCTTGTTTACCAAATATAGCAATGCTTGATGATCAACATAAAACACAAACTCGGTAGCAAGAAGGTAATAGCAAAATTTCTTTACTGCGTAAATCATAGCTAGATCTTCGCGCTCTGTAGTAGTGTAGTTCATCTCGGCATCATTTAATTGGCGACTTGCAAAGCTAATAGGGTAGTCCAATTTATGTTCTCATGGTTGAGTTAGAACACACCCAATAGCAAAATTTGATGCATCAATATGCACATGAAAAGGTACATTCCAATCAGGTGTTCGCAGGATTAGAGCACTTGTTAGGGCCTTCTTTAATAACTCATAAGATTGATGACATTCTTCCGTCCAGTGAAACTCGATAAGAAGCTTGTACAATGGACGCGGTATCTCGAAAAAGTTTAAAATAAACCTTCGATAATAACCAACATGGCCCATAAATCTTTGAACTCCTTTATAGTTCGTAGGTGGTGGCAAATCGGCAATGGCTTTAATCTTACTCTCATCTGTGGATATCCCGTTCTTGGACACTATATGCCCTAGAATGACTCCATGCTTAACCCAAAATTGGCATTTGAAAGGGTTCAATGAGATGCGATAAAATCTACACCTTTCAAATATTTTTCGTAGATATAACAAATGCTTCTCCCAAGAAGAATAAACACAAAGGTCGTCTAGGAAAGCTTCACAAAACTCCCTTAGAAATTCTTTAAACGCAGTGTTTATTAATCGTTGGAATGTAGCAGGGGCATTCGTTAAGCCAAAAGCCATAACACGAAATGCAAACACTCCAAACTTTGTGATAAAAGCAGTTTTAGCTTGGTCCTCTAATGCAATTGTGATTTGATTGTAACCAGAGTACCCATCTAAAAAGCCCGCAACTCTTTCAAGCACATGTTCTGAATATGGCAAGGGATAATGATCTCTCCTAGTGGCTGCATTAACTTTCTTGAGGTCCATGCACACTCTTAGTTTCCCATTCTTTTTTGGCACAATGACTCCTTTTGTTGTTGTGCTAACTCTCAATTTTGACGTCTTCTTATAGTTCGACTCAATTTCGGCTCTGTAACCTCCAATTGAGCGAGGTCAATGGGTCGCGGGCTGCACCACATGACACTCTGGAGATGTTCACCCCAATTGTCTACTAGCTTTCGATGAGCATCACATGCCCCTAGATAGCTAAGCCATTCTGCAGTAGATATTTCCTTGTTTATCCTAGCTCTCATATTTGCTCGATATCGTCGTCTCTTATATGACCTTTGTTTCTTGTTAAGGTTTTGATTTTGGTAAATGTTTGAACTCGACTCGCTTGATAGGTCTTCGCTTGTATCTTCTTCACTCTCATATAAATTACCATAGATGGTCGTACTAGACCTTGAGTGTTCAGTTTCTATACTTGGCTCACTCGATGTTTCCTCAGGTTCTGAATCCATTTCTCCCTGAGATTTCGTTTCTGATGTGTATTGGCCTGAAGCCTTTGAGGAATCATCGATTTCACTCTCAGGTAGGTGTGCCTCTTTCTTATCATCGGATGTTACATGCGCTACACCTAACATGTTTACTGGTGCAATGTGTGGTATCTCTTCCCCATCTGGTGTTACCCAGGTTGTTCCTCTAGCTCCCCATGTATCTTTAGTTGCCGCTAGGTGTACCCAATCGACATTGTCTGACTCAGCCATTCCGGGTAGGATATCCATATAAGGAGAGTTCTCCCCAATATTCGCGTCTTCGTTACACGTGTAACAATACTGTAATGGAACTGAGTGAATTGTTGTGTCTGATCGATTATCAATGATGAATTTATTTCCTAGAGGATGCGTTCGACCACTTAAAAGATCAACTCGAATGACAGAGTCTTGGAACTATAAGTAGACGTGGTTTTTGGACCAGTCATGCAACATTTTTGCTTCCCTCATGAATGGACGCCCTAAGATCATCTCAAATGACATAGGATGCTTGGAAAAATCCATAACAATGAAAGTTTGCCTTACCTTGTGTCCCAAGACCTTGATCCTGAGATCCTGAAGCATTCCAATAGGCGTAACAATAGATCCATTAGCCATTTTTACCACTACGCTTGTGGCTTCAAGGTGAGGTCGCCCCATAGACTCCCAACAACTCTTTGTCACCATGTTGACTCCCGCACCACCGTCAAGGACTCCCTTTACAGTTAATCCTTTAGTAGTGATTGGCAGAGTAGCATTAGATTCATCACCTTCAAAGTATTGCCCCAACTTGTTAACGGGTACTTCAATTACAGATTCATGTCTCGCTAGGTCAGATGGTGGTGCTAAATGTTCCTCATCATTCATTACCGAGTCAAGTTTGTTCATATGTGCAAACTGTGGTAATCCGACCTGTAATTCTCCATTGAGGAAGGCTCGAAGAGCTGAGACTAGCTCGGGGTCTTTATATAGTTTGGACATGATGGTGGTTCTAACTTCTGAAGACATGAAATCCATCAATTTGGCAACATTTAATGGCATCTTGTGGGACGTAGGAACCTGACAAGAGAATGGTGAAGATGGAATCTCCACTTCCTCAAGGGGGTCAGGCATTCCCTCACCAAACATTCTCTCTAGTAGGAAAGGTGTGTGTCCACTTTCAGATGTCCTACCCTCACTCTCTTCTCGAATGATACTGGGTATAGCTAACGGCCTGTAGTTCTTGTGAGGTTGAACTTGTGTGGGAAACACTGTGTCCGACATCTGGATATGTTTGGGTTCAGGTTCTAATGTTCGTTGAGTTTCTTCCACAAAACCCCTTAGTTGTTGGACTCGTTCAATTTCCACTGTTGGGTTTGGATAGGTTCCAATCTTTCTCTTGCAATCCTCATTTTTCGTCTCTCGTGGCTTATCTTGGGGGTTCGCAAGTGGGTGGTTTAACTTTGAATACTCTTTTGGTGTTCGTCGTAATTCCCTCTCATGATCCTCCTCACTGGCTTTTTCCTTTGTAGTAATAGTTTTGGTCTCCATGGTCTCTATTGAATCTGAGTCATCCTCAGGGTCATTCATATACACAGGATCCTCTCCTGTCCCTATGTTAGTCTTTGAACTAGGTTTTGAGTTAGAAGCATTAAGGGATTTCTTTCTTCGTGTTTTCTTCTTTCTCGCTTGACCAATGGATGCAGCATCTCTCTCTTCGAGGATGTAATTTTGCTTATGGAGCATCGATCGTGTGAGTGCATTCATTGGTGCTATGTTTATAGTTGGTGGTGTCCCATCAACAATCTCTATTAAGTTCAATGGTGTGATTTTCGGTGCATTTGGATTGTTAGGACACTGTGCGATCAAATGATCTATGCCACAACGATTACAAATGAGTATTGGCATTGCCAATGCACTCCCTTGACTTGTTTGCATTAGTGCAGCATTCTTTTGCATTCTAATGGGGCACTCAGCTACTCGATGTGGTCCACCACATTCGTAGCACTGAAGAGGTGGTCTCCTGGCAAAACTATTAATGTTTTGGCCTCTTGCTGCTAGCGCAGTAGCTTGATATACCGGTTTGATTTGTCCCCAATGGTCTTCCATATAGTACATGGGACACTCCTCAAGCATGTCGACTCCATAGGTGATACTAGGGTCTATGTCCCCTTCGCAATCTACATAAGTACTAGATGACTCGTAACCTATTTGGTTCATAGGTGTAACTCTTGGATGAGGGGGTTGCGGTCCTAGCACTGGAGGTGGCAACAATGTGGTTTGGACCACATTTTGGGTTCTAGGGACCATGTGCTGTAATGGCAACTGTTGCTCCATGGTGGGGTAGGCATCAATGCAGGAACTCGAGGTGAGTCTGCCCAAGCTATAGGTGGTCTATTTTCCATGATGCGTTTAAGCATTAGGCAATCCTTCGCTTGATGGCCATACCTACCACACGCGTTACAAGTCCCGTTAAACTTTACTCTGAAAGTAGGGCATTCACTTGTAGTATGTGGGCCCAAGAAAATTGAGCACCATTGCTCCCCCTTCTTGGATACATATGAGTATTTTGTGGAGCACGATTACCCCTAAGGCTTTCTTGGATGGCCTTGGTGAGATCTGCCAAAGTCATCTCAGATATCGTTTGCTCTTTCACGATTGGCTTTATCTTCATTGGCTCATGCCCTGATGCTTGCGAGCTACTTGACTTCGGCTCGGCAGACACTCTTTCTCCTGCAATCATTAAATTATCCTCCAATTTGATTGCATTCATGGTGACTGCTTCCCAAGTAGTGATACCTCTAATGACTAGGCCATTATAGATACTTTCATGTCGTAGTCCCCTAATGAATCTATCGAGCAATTGGTTGTTGTTGAATCGCTCGTTTGGATTGCATCGAGAATTCAAATTCTTTAGGCGACTAATGAAGTCTCTCACGGATTCACCTTCTTCTCGTTGGGCTTTCTGGAGCTGAGAGGCTACACCCCAAAGTACTCCCTCTCGTATGTATTCTTTTAAGAACAGTCTCCTAAGAGTAGAGTAGATCGTTTTCTCTTCTACTCTTAAGGTTCTATACCAATCTCCAGCCTTTCCGCTTAGGGTCAAACTCAAAGCCTTACACTTATGTAGCTCATTGTGCTCTTCCAAGGAATCGCACACATGTTCAAAGACTTCCATATGCTTTCTAGCATCTCCGTCTCCACTGAATTTCTGTGTGAGCTTAGCTACTTGAACTGCCTTGCTCCTAGGCTCTCTATCAGGTGCACTACGCATGTTTTCCGCAATAGAGCGACCGATAGTTTGAGCAAATGCTGCCAAATCTCCTATTTGAGCAGGTATAATGGGTGTATGTGCTCCTGGAACCACATGTGAGATGGGAGTTGGCCTTGGCCTTGGCATACGAGCGGCTCTTGGGTCCCAAATTTCGTATGGTGGTGTACCAGACGGTGGTCCAAAGTTTACAGGCGTGGCCCTAGGCATAGGGGGTGCCTGATATGGCATGTTATTATTAAATGGCATGGCTCCACTTGTATAAGAGCTTGGATAATTCCATTGTGGATTGTAAGCTCTTGGAATAATCGGAGGTGTAGGAGCTACATGAGGCTGAGGTACGACAGGTGCACATGATTGATACATACATGTAGGTATAGTTGGGTGCACTGTGCTACTAGGCATCGACGCAGTGTTAACAAATGAACTCCATGGTGTATTTCTTGTCATGCTCACCACTGGGATATGCATGGTAGCCGTAGTGTCATTAAGAGAAAGATGAGCTAGATCTGGGAAGGTAAAGCTGCCACTTGTGGGCTCAGATTGTACTGAGGCTCCTGGCGAAACAACATATGGAGGATCAATGGGGCTCACTGAGGGAGTCTCCATTTGTGACAGGGTTGGTTGGTTGGCCTTTCCCATATCCAAGAATCTCATTAGGCCTGTTGAAGGCATGTTGATCCCTATGTTTTGTCTTTCTAACTCGACAATCCTATGGAGGACATCACAGACTTTCTGTTGTTGCTCATCTATGCTAGTAGCACCCGATGTGGATTGTAGAACATCTAACCAACCCACATGATAGGTGTGTCCTGTGTACCGATCAGTTAAAGCTTCTGCTTGTAGGTCATACTCCCAATTTTCGTTTAGGAATATCCCATCTAGGCCTGGCGTGCTGGAGGTTTCCCTTGAAGTGGAAACATTATTGCTCCCCATAGCTTGCCCCTCCGTGACTGCTACCTTGGGAGCACTCGGTTGCTCGGCTGGCATGATTGTTGTCATAGGAGCCTTTGCTTTCAGGGCTTGACTTTGTTCTAGCCTTCGTAGGTTCTCAATTTCCCTCTCCCTTATTGCTTGCATATAGCGTTCGATCTCTTGTACTTCGACAAGACTCCTACCATCGGGTAGTAAAACCTCAGAGGGAGATAGTCCTAAAGGATCAGGAGGTGCAGTGGATGGAACATTCACATGCACACTCTCAAGAAGCATAGGGTCCATTTTAGGCATGAATGACGAATTTACTTCCCCACTCCCTTCATTTATTTCATTAACCGCATGTTCGAAGCGAGTAGCTCTACTAAGGGTCTCTTTTAAGCGGCTAAACACGCTGGACCCGGGCCGTGGGCCCATGGCATGCATGTCTTGACTTGAACTATCAGGGTTTGGTGTAGGATACCCCTCCATGACTTCGTAGTCAGAGGAAGAATCACCAGACGCGATATGAGGATCTTGGGTCGCGCTACCTTGAGTCCCGGCCGAAGGTCCAGAACCTAGGGTGGAGGAATAATGGGTGCCCGCGTAAATGGAGGCACTACCAATATGCTCGTGCTCTAACACTCGTCCAGAGCGTAGGTTCATATGACTTGGATCCCTTAGAAGTGTCAGTGAGGGCCCGTGAAGGCTGCTCACCTAGTAATTTTGGGTGTTTTGCAACCCAAGTCTTTTCTTATTTATTTATTTTTTGATTTTTTGGTCCTTTTTTTTTGACCCAGCTATAGAATAGAACGTATGATAGCTCAAAATGAGCGTCTCGGTCAAAGGGACATGCCGTGCTTTACAGCCCTCCGTTTGGTCACTTTATGCCCTCGGAATCCCTAAAACCGTCAATTTCTAGTAGGGAACTAGGCCCAAATTAGAAAGTCTAAGGGTGCAAGTGGGAAGAGAAGGGAGGAGAGTGGAGGACTTGCCCCACATGCTCTCATTCCCTCTTGAGGGGGTAGGGTATATATATAAGAGTGAGTCTAGTATATATCATAAGACTGAGGATTGAGGCTTGGGCTTGGGCTTGGGCTTGGGAAAATGATCCCGATCCCGATCCCGATCAAAATTTTAGTGTAGCCCCCCAGTCACTCACGCTTAAATATTTTCGGTTTTTTTTTTTTTTCGATGACCGCTCGCGGTTTAGGTGACCCTTTCTTGGCCACACACACTCTCACCTACCTAACCTCCCAGTCAACAACTCACTACCTTATCTACTTACTAACAGTGTTGCTAACCAGTGACTAATATGTTGACTGCTTACAGATAGTGAGCTAACTGTCCACCTACTTCCTCTCTCACTACCTTACTGTGCAAAGACTGTGTGCAGCCAAACCTTGACAGACAACTGTGTACAGACTATGTGCAAACAGAAATTGCTAACTGCCTTCCTACTTATTCATTCACTGCAAACAAGCTAACGACTACTAATTGTGCAAAAACTGTGTGCAAACAGAAAACACAACATTATGCAGAAATCACAGAACTTGCAGACAACACAAAAATTAACAACTTACAGAAAAACAACTCATTCCTCTTCCTCTTCCTCTTCCTCTTCTTTCCTACTACAAACAACTCATAGGAGAAGCACAAAGTGCCTCTTGGGCTTAGTGTAGGGCGATTCCCCGGCAATGGTGCCAAAAATGTGCTCTCCTTGCCGCACTGTCGAAGCAAGGGACTTGCCGATACACTGTGTGCGAGCCACAAATGGCTCCAAGCACACAACAAGACTAATCTAGCAAGCTCAAGAGAGCAAAGGGTGTGTCACTCACCGCTCTACGCTCGCCTTCGTGGTGGATTCCTCGTCGCCATGAAGAAGAAGCTGCAGTCGTGCCGCACTCAACCGCTTCGCCGCCGTCGTGCCTTCGTAATGCTCGATCGCACACACACTCTCCCTCTCTCTCTCTCTCTCACATACACACACACACAAGGAGGTGAAGAAGAAGAAGATGGAGATGGAGCAAGAGCACTCTTCTATTGCACAAATGAGAGAATGAGTGAATTTTAGGTTTAGTTGGCTTTTATATGAGCTCACCCCATTCACACTTGGGCGCCCATGCTTAGCCAACTAATCCCTTGAATGTCCCAGTTAGAGTGCGCCTCTCATCGGCGATCACTCTTACCCTTTTCCTATTGGTCCGACAAGCCCGGTACCTGACTCTACCAAATACATAATACACGTCCGTCGTAGGTGATGGGGTGTCCGTGAGCCGTGAGGGTTAACACTATAAAATGGGTGGTTGGGTGGTGGACTCTCATACCCTAGTTCCCCTTGCCCTTTCACTGGTATCAGAGCTCAGGGGGGAGAGCTATGGAGGAAGGGGTCCTTGCATGGCTTGTGCATCTCTCTTTCTTTCTCTCTCTCGAGCGTTCATAAAGAATCGTGGAAAGCAACCCTTGCTCTCTCTCTCTCTCTCTCTCTCTCTCTCTCTCTCTCTCTCTCTCTCTCTCTCTCTCTCTCTCTCTCTCTCTCTCTCTCTCTCTCTCTCTGTCGTTCATGGAGAACCGAGGAGAGCAACCCTTGCAAGTCGGGAAGGAAGGGGAGCCGCAGTGTGGGCATGAGGGCGTGCATGAAGGGGCAGCCGAGGGAGGAGCCGCAGGAGTAACCCCTTATGGGGAGGTTCATGGCGATCAAGAGACCGACAGAGGGCGTGGGATCGATGGCTTGTTTAAGGAGGAGGTCGAAGTCGGAGAGCGTGTGCGCGATTGCTTGCGGGGAAGAGAAGGAACTCTGACCTGCGTCAATTGCCAAGAGGTTGGGCTTGAACTGTGCGCGCCGCCGAGCCAGAGGGTTCACGTCATAACGCCACACCCCGGCGAGCAGCGCAACTCAAGCCCCATCGTCTGCAAGCCCTGCACAGCTACCCGCCGCCATCGCTTGAACAGTGAGGTTAATTTTTTTTATTTTTTAATCTAGAGCTCCACACACAGGCGCCCAAAACTTGGGGCACCCTACCCTAAGGGCCTTAGCCCACGGCAGAGCGACCTTTGGCAATTTGAAGGAAAGCATCGATTCGATGCCTTGGGGTTTAGTAGCCTCGGAAAACCAAACTGTTTCGTCCTAAGCTGTAGATACAAGAGATTCTGCAGACTTCGGGGATCGACAACTCACCAACTTTTTGACTCAACCTCATCTTCCGAAGCTGTCAATAACATGCAATCCGGAATTCTGATGACAGTCATGTGACAAGGACGCTTCTCGGTTCCGGGAGGCAATCTACACACAAGTAACAAACATGGTATGCATACTTTGTTCGCTTTTCTTATTGATTAATTACAATTATGCAGTGCAAGCCATTGCTCGACCTGCAAAACGATGGGCATGCATGGTCATGCCACATGCAAGATATTGGCAGTATAGCATGTCAATTCGCGGGATTACTGAGATGGAAAGCACAAGGTGCTTTTGTCGCACCAACTTATTGTGACACAAGCAAGCATGCACGGCATGTCTTGGACGATTCGTATGCATGATTGCATGTTCAACACTCCAAACACAAGCATGGCTTGTGACATTTTGTGAAAAGCTTTGACTCAAGAGTAAACATGGTTCGAGGTTCACGGATGCTAGAAAACGCAGGCGCTATGGTCGATACGACAATTTGCTCCTGAATCGGAGGGCATTAAAACCTTGCATGGTTGGATCATGCCGAGGGTTGTGTTTAGCAAACTTTGGTTGTTCGAAGACCAATGACTGATTCGACGACCAAAATCAAGAAGGGCTTGAGTACGACATGATCTCGTTTCACAACAAGGCTTCTATCCATGCCTCGCAAAGGTTAGGGCCTGGTAGTGCTGGAGAATCTCAAGGAGATCGGCACGGTCGGTTGCTAATCTTGATGAAGGAGGCAACAGGTGCTCGACAGGACCTACCATTAACAACCATTTCAAGAAGCTGTCAAGCAAATTGTTAGGGCTTGTTTTCACTCGAGCAAGGATTCATATCCATAATCAAGCCAAGCATGTACGAGGTACATATGTTGCAAGAAATTTTTATTTTTATGTTTTGTTTTTCAATACATTGTACAATTCTACAAGGTCGATTATTTGTGACTGCTCGACAAGGTCGACTTTCTTTTACTAGGATATTTGTCTATGAGCAAGAATATATGTAGCTCTTAGGCATGGTAGCATCCAAAGTGGGTCTACTGTGTTGGGGTTAAGGACTATGTGCCTTGACCGGTCGCCCAGGTCATGGGCACCCGCCCACTGTTACCCTATACTTATAGTGAGTATACTGTATAGGGGGAGCTGCCACTTCACAGTCTCCCCACCCACATCGTGTGTGTGTCTCCTTCTCTCTCTCACTCTCCGTCTGTGGTGCTCCCCGACCCCCTTCAATTGGTATCAGAGTAGGAGCGGCAACGGAGCTTGAGCTATGGCGATGCGAGCTATGGAGCTTGTGAGCTCAGGAGCTTGCTGATTTGCTGCAGATCTGAGTGCAAGAGCAAGGCGGTGCTCTTGTGTGAGAAGAGCTTGCAAGGCAGGTGCTAGGACAACATTGTGCAAGGTGCGCAACAAAGAGCTCACGGGCTGTTGCAGCTGGAAACAGGCATGTATGCTACTGTGTGGCGGTTCTATTGAGCACGAATTTCACTCACGGGCTTCTGCAGCTAGAGTGCAAAGGTTGCAAGTCAGGGCTGTGAAATTGCGTAGGGCAATGCTCTAGTTAGCATGTATGCTAAGTGAGGGGGCTATTTTGCGAACTACAGCAGAATGATAGTGTGTGCGGGTGCTACTGCAAATTGACATTGGGCTGAGCAAGGTGCTCTAGTGGGTCATGATTGCAAGGCATGGGTTGCTGCAGACTGACATTGTGCATGGCAATGATCATGTGAAGCAAACTCAGAGCGTGTTGTTTGCAAGATAAGCACAAGGAAGATACACACACACACACATTCGTTTTTTTGCAGGTTTGCAGGCTTTGAAAACTTATCCTCCTAAGGTTCCACAAGGATCATGCATTCCAAAACCCGAAGTCATTGTTGAAAAGGGGAAACAAATCCGTGACGAGATTGCTTGACTATTGCAAATTAGTGCATGCACGAGACGACTTCTGTAGGTTGCGGACGTGCTATGTATGCATTGATTACGGATACAGGTATACAGGTTTCGACTTTGTGTCGAGAGAGCTCCTCGTGTGGGAGTGAGCTTCATTGCCATAGATTTGGCTTATGTATGCCATATGTGGATTTGTGCATGTGACGCCTCGTTGTCGGTCAGTGTGTGGAGTTATTTGTGATCGGTTTTGTGCATGTAATTTGAGCTCAAGTGGAAGCTTGGTTTCCAGTTACATTGTCTCGAGGAGCGCAACTTATGCATAAAGTTGATGTGCAGTGTGGAGACAGATTCGCAGAGGTTTTATGCATGTATTTGAGTGTAGTTTGATGCACATTGATTGCTCATTGTATTGAGCTTGCAGGACAATGGTTATTTTGCATTGATAGCCATTGTGCGTCGAAACTCTGGCAAAATTTTCCCAGGAGTTTTATGCGCATAAGTTGATGCGATCCATGTTGTGATTGCGATTGCACTCAGTGATTACGTGCGGTGTTCTCTGCAGGTGGGAGATTTGTGCGTGTGTATGCATCGATACCGCACATTGTGGGCTTGGTGATTAGCTCACAGATTGCAGTGTGATACTAGAGCAGGCGAGGCTTGTATTGACATTGTTGGAGCTCTATTTTGGAGTGTGTCTCATAGGCTTTACATTGTGTTTCTAGCCATATTTGTAGACAGTTTCCACGTGTTGTTAGTGAGGTGGTTTTGCTATCTAGCTTGCTACTTGTGCTCATGGCAAAGACAGGTGATCGATCAGATTGTGACCTCTCACAGATGCGCATGTTTGATGGGTCAGACTTTGCGGCATGGAGAGATTGTATGCTTGATGCACTGACACAACGAGGGTTGCATCGACCATTGAGTGGTGATGCAGGTAGACCTTCAAACATGTCTGACGATCAGTGGCAGGAGCTAGAGGAGATGGCACTATCTACGCTCTCTTTGCACCTTGTGGAATCTGTATATTCTCTTGTCATGTATGAGACTACTTCGAGAGCACTTTGGTGCAGATCACATGATATGTATGATAGATCTGAGTCGTCAAGGACTCATGTGAGACATGTACATTCACGAGTACGCCGACAGGTGACATGTTGGTATTGTGGTCATTCTGGACACGTTAGACGGCGCTGTTTTCGTCGTATGCGACATCGTAGGAGACATGGCAGTCTCAGGGATGTATGTAGTGATGCCATGAACTCAGTTGCTTTGACAGTTGAGGCAGATATAGTGTCGGAGTATACTAGTGACAAGGATATCACTTTTACCTCGAGCTATGCACGAGATGCTATACATGTGGATAGTGCACTCCCTTCGCAGTGGTTGCTAGACGCAGATGCTATGTTTCATGTCACGTCGCATCGTGAATGGTTTTGTAGCTATTCTAGCGGGATGCTTGGCAGTGTACATTTGACCGATGGATCCGTGCATGCGATAGCAGGTGCAGGGGATGTGAGATTGTCATTACCGAGTGGTGCATCTTACTTGTTACGACATGTGCGCTATGTACCAGATTTGACAGTGAGTTTGATCTTGATTGGTCAGCTTAGAGATTGTGGATGTCAGATTTCACTTCGAGAGCGAGATTTTGTGATGCATTTAGGTTCGCTAGTGATTGTGAGAGGTGCTAGGAGTGGTCCAAGTTACCCATTGCATGTGGATCACGCGAGAGACGGTGTTGTCTCTGTGATCATGCAGCCAGGTAGACAGCGAGAGAGCAGGCGAGTCTCTTTTGCTTGTGGGTTGCAGGATGCTTTGCATGGAGTGCAGAGCAGTGACCTTGTTTTGCAGGTTGCATCTACGGATGCACAGGTAGAGCGGGATAGCTCTAGTGAGTCACAACAGGATGAGTCATCAGAGGTGATGACAGAGATGACTCACATGGATGCTGAGATTTCGGCTATTGTGGAGTCATTTCTTGATATGATTATGCCATAGCTTGATGCAGATTCAGGACAGATGGATACTCTTGGTACACATGTGATATGTGGTGGGCACGAGGAGTCACTCCAGAGCTCGAAGTCAGAGTGCCATGGTCTCTATGATAGGGGACGTGATTGCCATGAGTTGAGTTCTGAGTTGGAGGTGGCAGAGGTTGCCAGGGTTGCATCAACGTTCGGTGTCCTCATGTACGAGATGCTGATCTCGAGGCCCGACATAACAGCTGCAGTGGGAGCATTTGCAGCAGGGTTGATTAGTTGTTTGATGACTGATCTCGGCATAGAGCATAGGGGAGGTTTGTAGGTATTGGACCGATACTTGCAGGAGTGCATGAGCTCTTGTAAACTCTTTGCAGAGCTTGGAGCTAGCTCTGTGTGGCTTCCGCAGCGGGATGTTTGTCTATCAGTAGAGTCGGATGCACTAGCTCATCGAGAATTAGTGGGCATAGGCTGAGAGAATATCTCACCTTCTATTAGTTGTACACTAGTAGATCTTGCTTAAAGGCACATTGGCCTTTAAGTGGGAGGTTGTTGGGGTTATGTGCCTTGACCGGTCGCCCAGGTCATGGGCGCCGCCCACTGTTACCCTATACTTATAGTGAGTATACTGTAGGGGGAGCTGCCACTTCACAGTCTCCCCACCCACATCGTGTGTGTGTCTCCTTCTCTCTCTCACTCTCCGTCTGTGGTGCTCCCCGACCCCCTTCATACTGAAAAGTATCAGGCAAAGACAAGACTTCCATGTTTGGCCTCTGCTATGAGCATACAAACTTGGGACGGACTTGACAATATGCCAGCAGGTTATTTCATGAGAAACAGACGGGCGTATATGATACAACGGACAGATCACACTCGTCCAGTAGATATGGCTATGCGCCATTTTTAAGCGAGTTTTCTTCCACAGAATATCGGGCCAACTGGTTACAACAACGACCAGGTTAGCCAAGTTTAATTTTTTCTTGTTTTTTCCTGTCTAAACTTTACTTGGCAATTACTCGCATTGTGCAAAGCAAAGTGCTTTGGCAATTTCATATGCAACAAGGCTTCGGGGAACTGGAAAAATAGGGAATATCAGCTCACATAATCCCTGTCAGTCTAAACCATGCAAGGCACTCATGGTTTTGGTTCTCACGGTTGAGGCCTGCACTCTCGACAAGGGTTTACCATACTAGATGCAAGGCATGCTACTTAGGTGGATTCAATTCTACTGCCTCATGAATTATGCTTCCGCTATCACACTTGCAACTCTGTCACGGACAGACTAACAAAGGGATTGTTTAATATGATTGTTGGTTGCTTTCAACACACAACATCACTAAAAGGAACCTACCTCTAGGACTTACTTTACGGGCAAAGTGCCAATGCTAAGTCGTCCTCATACAATCACGACCCTTGCATGGTCGATGGATTGGAATGAGTTTTTTGTTTTTCTGTTACCTTTCTCGAGGAGGGATGCATAGTGATCTCTCTCTCTCTCTCTCTCTCTCTCTCTCTCTCTCTCTCTCTCTCTCTCTCTCTCTCTCTCTCTCTCTCTCTCTCTCTCTCTCTCTCTACGGGAACAATGCAAATCGTCTACGAAACTTTTTGATACATGTTTTTCCCATGAGTCAGCATGAGCCAAGGTGCTCTAACTCTCAGTTAGAAATGGGCCAAGATGCCATTCACATTAGTTTTCATTGGTTTATCGATTGAACACTAATTGTCGTAAGAGCTAGGAGGCACACACAGGCTGGCTAAGAGCCATTGTCAAATCTTGGGTAAGACCCAACTATTGCCATTCCTTGGGTGATTGTTCTTAGGATTGAACAGATTTTCCCAGTGGAGTACACATCGAACATCTTGACGTTAATGGACGAGCAAGAGTCTTGTCAGTACGGATGTCTAGGGTGTCATTTTTGCACTATATGTTTCTAGTGCAACGCTCAAGTTGAGTTCTCGATACTCTTGCACTTACATCAGCTGATCTATACCATGGGGTCTAGAATCAGCAAACAATTGAGACAGCATGGCTGTTGATACGAGCTAGGCATCTCAATTGTGTGGATTTCTTGCTCTCTCTATAGCACTACGAGTGTCTATGGCATCCCAGTTTTGGGGTACAATCCCGCGGGTGCTTCTTAAATCATCCCACGGTCATGGCGGATCACAGTTTGATCTTTTCCATTATACTTTCAAGGAAAGAATTCCGTAATCTACCACGCGGTAGTGGACGAACACACTTTTCAAGTTGATTCCAATCATTCTGTACATGGTTGACTATGTTGGTTATTGTTATCTGCTAGTTGAGCAGTTTCTACAAAGAGTCTTACCAAGGGGTTTGACTACATAGATTCTAATCCAAGGGCTTGGATTGCAAAGGCAACACCCAGGGTTCCCAGTGCAATGCTATTTGTTTTTCAGGTAGGGGACGTGCTCCTCTCCATTTGAATACGGGTAAGTGAACATTATGTTCAAATCTCCAGGTACGCATCTATTGATTTGGTGTTATTCCATTTTCAGTATGCTTTGCTTGGTTTTTCAAGACGTATAAGTAGGCTTGAATGTTACAAAGCCATGCCAAGGGCATATCGGCACAAAGTATTTTGGGCCAAGTGTCCACTCTATCTTTCTGCCTTATGTTGTTACGAACCTACTTGTAGGGTTCAATTTGGCACATGTTGTCACATGGGATACGACATGGTCTAGGAACTCAAGGAGTTCGGTTTAGCCAGTGTGGAGCAATGAATGAGGGTCCCTCTCACTCTTGTCGTAGAGTATTTAGAGTTACCTCCACACACAAGTACATCTTGTACTTGAAGGATGTTTTTTTTTAACATCCTTACATGAGACATATTCCACATGTGGAGAATATGAGTCTCTGGACTGACACTGGCGCCATTATTTCAATTATGTGTCACGACAAAGTCCAACTAGGTGTTGGTCACATCTGTTTTCTAGACCATTTTCAGCATGACGTATCAGGAGCAATTTCAATGGCCAAAAAATTGTCGGATACTTAGCATGACTTGTTCATGTACAAGTACTACTAAACAACATTACAGATGGTTGTTTATACATATAGCAAGGCTCTAAGTTGTTAACGAAAAAGTTTCATTGTTGTAACTAGAAGTGATCAATGTTTCACCTTTTATTATGGTTCAGATGTTTCAACAAAGCTTGCAAAA
Source organism: Adiantum capillus-veneris (assembly GCF_014529385.1). Taxonomy (NCBI): domain Eukaryota; kingdom Viridiplantae; phylum Streptophyta; class Polypodiopsida; order Polypodiales; family Pteridaceae; genus Adiantum; species Adiantum capillus-veneris. Next base: position 19,699,965 of record NC_140932.1, on the reverse strand, counting down.
GATTGCAACTGAAAGTATTTTGTTTCTTTTCAGAACTATTTACATTCCTTTAAACGTGTGCTAGACGCATCACATTTTCCATAAATATTGGCAAGAGTTATCACGGATATACAGGTTCAGATCTGTTTTTTGCTAAATGCATGCACACTAGGTGATGGGCCCTAGTGTTTAGCAAAGGCTGATTTGGAACGGCATGCATATTCCTCAAGTTGTTGCTTATGAAGCATTTTGCACTCTAAGTGCAGTATCTCTATGAGATTGCTTTTTAGGTCTACCAATCACCAATAGAGGTTATGGCTTGGTTTGGATTCTTGTAGATTTTTCAAGTTAACCACAAGGGTTATTCATTCCATTTTTGATTATTCAGCAATGTGGTACGATATTGTTATCCCGTTCACCAGCCATCTAGAAAGTCTGGCTGTAAAACCGTGGGGAAAACACACCTCAGTATTGTCACTTATCCAAGGGGATATGCAGATTACAAAGTGTAATCCTGTGCTAAAGGATATGCAACTGCGTACGTTAGCACCAAGCGATCCAATTAGTAAGCATTTATTGCTCTTCTTGGAGTTTACTTACTATCAGTTAATGCATGTTGCGACTTGGTAGTCTCTTCATGTATAAATCACGTTCTCAACCTTGACACACGTTAGGGTGGGGTTGTTTACTGATGAAATTTGAGAACAAGTCAAGGACTTACACTTGGCTAATGATTTAGGTCAGCAAGTTACTTTCACAGAAAGTAAAAAGCGATACTCTTTCAGGTATATCTTTGTCATAATAACTCGTTTAGCATGCTCATGTGTGTTCTAAATGGAGTCTACACACTATGATTGGATAGGACTCGGCAACACTAGATAGTTGTATATAGACAACAATGTGAAAAATCAAGATGTTACTCTTGGTTTCATTGAATCTCCTGCTGAACCATGTTTCGATCAACCAAACAACTGGATCCATGAAGGATGCCACTGGGGAAAACATTAGTGTTCTTAAGAAGAAGTTTCACACTTTTGTTTTCGAGGACGAAAACTCTTCTTAAGGGGGGAGTAATGTCAGGACACCGGCAAGGCCGGACTAGACAAGGACAGGGCCCGGGCTAGGCGGTGTGGAACGGGGAGTCCAACTAGGGCAAAGGGCCAGGGGCTTGCCTATATAATGGGTGGTTGGGTGGTGGACTCTCATACCCTAGTTCCCCTTGCCCTTTCACTGTGTCGTTTTCCCTCCCTCCCTTCTCTTTCTCCTCCTCATGTGGTATCCCACGGTGCCGGCAGTGTGGATGTGTCTGCCCCCCCCGGACTGGTGGTGTTTTGTGTAAGAGACTGAGATTGAGCAACTTTGTGTATGTATAAGGGTTGAGAAGGACTGTGATAGTGGGTGTGAGTTGTGTTGTGGTCTTGAAGAGTGTGTGAGCATTGGGAAAGTGTGTAGGTGGTGGTATGCTAGTGTGAGTTGTATCTTTTGAAGGTGTTTTTGAGAGGACAATGATGTTGTGAATGCCATGAGCTATAGAGTGACCTTTTTGTGTGTGTTGGGTGTGTTCCCCCATCCCCCCTCTCCACCACTCTCAATTGAATATACAGAGCACTTCCCAAAACTTTAGATAATGATACAATGGTTATGTTCAAACTTGAAAAATCAAACCTTATACATAGGATTCTCATTTGGCAAGGGCTGCCTTACAAGGATCTTTGATTTAGGACAAAAAGATTACAACTCAAAGTGTTGAGCAATGCGGCTTAGTAATCATGACTTCTTGTTTATACGAGGCTTTCTTGAAAAAATAATGTGATTACAAAAATTCATGGCTCTATGATGGTGTAGCGAACTAGGAGGGTGCCCGTTGGGTAAATTTGCTAGCATTCCCCCCTTCCTAGTCATTGCACATCCTCGTGCAAGCTTTGGTAGTGGGTTTAGTAGTTGAATTGTCATTTTTCGAGCATCTTTGTGATGCGTTTGACTTCTCCGCTTGAGCCACCATCTGCTTGAACAACAAAGTCTCTAAAAGGGTTGTTATGGACCACGCTTTGATAGGAAATGTGATGTGCTTGCAGGTCCTTTATGAGAGGGTTGAATATTGTGGAGTCCATTTTGAAGAATCCAATCATGAATGCCTCCTCAAATGTTTGCATGTAATGCAAGGGCAAAAACATGAGTCTGGCATACATTCCCATAATCATATTTTTTGGGGATTTTTGTTTCCAAATTCTATGCAATTCCTTGATTGCCTTCTAAGAAGACCTGCCATGGATGCTCTGATGTTTTGACATCATCAAAGACCTATATATAGGTGATGATCATATTGGCAATTTTGGTGAGCATTTGGCATGCCAAATTGGGGACATCGTGCATTGAGTGATCACCATCTGCATCCATACACCATGTAGGATTTGATAGGCTTGTAGTTATTCATTGGCTTTGAGAGCATTGGGTAATTTGGGAATGATAGCCTCAAATTTTGTATCTATCCTAGGATCGCCATCTAGGAATTGGGAAGAATGTGGGGGCAATCCTGAGATGTTGTGGAGCATTGTGGTAGGTAGTTTCATCATGCGGTCTCTTTTCAACCCACTTCTTTCTCCATAGTGGTTGAGTCTCTAGAATGAGTAGCACTTGGTCAACTATGATGAGAAAATCTTAGTAATCTCCCTTCTAATTTGGCTCTAGTGTCGGCAAGAGCTTCTTCTTCCATATCAGTGGTAAAGAGATCATTTTGCGGCCAAAATTTTGGACCACTTCATCCGGCCTGATCATTACTAGGGCTGTTGACTCGAGTACCTTGAGCTCGTACAAGATAAACTCTTTATGCGAGTAGTTATAGGGATATCTTCTATCCACTTCTTGAGCTATTCTCTAGAATCTTTCTACTTTGTATCCTCTTCAAAATCAAGTGGCCCACCCCCTGTAGATGTGCTCGATATGTCCAAGGGGGTTAGGTCTATTCTTTTAGACTCTGTTGTTAGTTGTGCTATGTGTTGGGTAGGTACAAGGGCTTTAGCTTGAATGGCATTGATTGCGAAAACCTTGCTTTGTATCTCTTGGGCATGCTTCTCACTTTAGCTAGCTAGATCAGCTTCTGTTTTGGCCAGCTATATGTTTAGCTCTTTGATCTCTTGATCCTTTTAATTTTGTGTAGCCATCTAACCCATTGTCATCATTTGTTACTGATACTTCTCTTGTTTGAGCTCTACCTTCAAAGCCTTGATTAACTCCTTGGTGGTTGAGAGGTTGAGGCTCGAGTAGGTGCATCTTGTATAGCTAGGAGTGTAGAGAGCATTTGTTTCACTACATCATAAGAATCATTTAGCTTTCATGCACTTCTTTGTTGCTCTCTTGCCAGGTTTTCTTCTAGCCGTTGTTGCTCACCTTGAAGCTCATTGTTGGTGGCAACCTGATCTTGCAAGTCTTGAAAGTGAGTTGTTGCATGCTTTCTTTCCTATTTGAGTGCATCTTCAAGGTTTTCTTTGTCATCCTAGAGGCTATCAATGTGTTGTTGTAGCTTTGTATTCTCTTTTATTGCCACATTCGTGTCCTCTTTGGCATCACGAGCATCCAACTCCCTCAATTGGGACATGGCTCGTTGGCAATGGAATTGGAATTTAATCATATCCAGGTGTTGTGCAAGGTCAAAGTCCCTGATTAGTTTGTCGGCTTCTTCGATTGTAGCTCTTCAGTGTGGTGAAAGTTGACTTCCTTCTCGAGTAATTGGTTGTCGAGAGGTCCCTAGCACCGAATCTTTCTTCTCCTCTTCTTTCTCTTGTTGGTTTCTGGTTTGCTCTTACTCTTTTTCCTTTTGTTCTTGAACTATTTTTGTAGAATCTCTTTTCTCTGATTGAGTCTCTTTGTCTTTATCTTCTTCTCTTTCTTCGGAAGGAGGTGTCATAGGTTTTAGAGAGACCTTTTGTTGATCAATCTCTTGTGGTTGCTTCTCAACAGCTTCATCTCTCAGTGATTCTTCTTGTGTGGAATGCTGGAAAATTGGGTGAATCCATCAGGGATTCCAATCTCCTATGGTTGCTTCTCAATAGCTTCATCTCTCAGTGGTTCTTCTTGTGTGGAATGTTGGCTTTTGGATGAATCCATCGGGGATTCCATCTACCGCAATCTCTTGTGGTTGCTTCTCAATAGCTTCATCTCTCAGTGGTTCTTCTTGTGTGGAATGGTAGCTTTTCTATGAATCCATGAGGATTCCAAATCATCTGTTTTTTGCCTTTTAGAATCCTCCTCTTCTCTTTGTTTCGCTTTCCTTTTGAGTACGTCATGTATATACTGTTTGAAAGAGCCGGCTAGCTTGGCATCTTTTGTAGCTTTCCTTTATTGATATTGCTTGATTTTTTCATTCATTAAACTCTAATTTTCTTGAGCTTTTTTTCAATCTCAAGGTCATCTTCTCCATCTATACTTGATCCGGCCTCTTCTACCTATAGTTATTATGAGATCCAGCTTAACCAATATTCTAGCTTTTTCTCGCCTGGTACTTCCCCATATTAAATGATCAGTTTAACATGAGAAAATCATTTAGAAGAATTAGATATTAGTTATTATGACATCCCCTTTTGGTCTCAAGCCTTGACCGGTTGGTCCATCAACACTTATTCAATTTCACTTGTTCTCTTTTTATTTTCCTTGGACTTAAGTGGCCAAATTAAGATGAAAAATACTCATACTGGACGTCTCCCATGTCGTGCTAGAATAGTCTTGATCCTCTGATGGAGCCTCCGTCAATGTCATGGTGACCCTCGTAGATGTGGTGTCTCGCTCTCCCGAGCTCAATGGCTCTGTCAGTTAATATACCTTTGGTATAGGTGGGCTTTGAAGTTTGTTGTGAAGCTTGCTCATCTGACTGTTGATTCTCTGCTCTAAAGAAGTCAGTGATCTCCCACTGTAAATATCTCCCACCGTTTGTTCTCCTCAAGAGACTCTCCATGTGTCTGTGTAACTCTAGCAAAAACAACCCAAGGCATCTCTGATCCTGATATCTCATGACTGTAGCTAGTGGTCCAAAGACCTCTCAAAATAGACAATGAAAGCGGCCTCGTATCTCATAGCATACCAGACAATGACATATGTGTGTGTGTGTGTGTCTGTGTGTGTGTGTGTGTGAGAGAGAGAGAGAGAGAGAGAGAGAGAGAGAGAGAGAGAGAGAGAGAGAGAGAGAGAGAGAGAGAGAGAGAGAGAGAGAGAGAGAGAGAGAGAGAGAGAGAGAGAGATAACTGCTGCATACTCTTTGCAATCATTGGGACTCTTCAGCTACCTTTTCCAGGGAAGCAAAGCAACGTCAATGCGTCTTCCTTCACACATGGGCACAGGACGTGGAACTCAGGAGCAGAGAGAGAGAGAGAGAGAGAGAGAGAGAGAGAGAGAGAGAGAGAGAGAGAGAGAGAGAGAGAGAGAGAGAGAGAGAGAGAGAGAGAGAGAGAGAGAGAGAGAGAGAGAGAGAGAGAGAGAGAGAGAGAGAGAGAGAGGTTACACTTCCTCAGGGATACTATCAGCAGCCTTTGCGTATTTGCTTTAATGCAATTTCTCTCTCCCTCTCCTTGTCACTTGGAGCATAGCCATTTTTGACACAAAAAGCGACCTTCAATCTTCAAACACTCTTTGAACTTTACACGCCCAAAATCTACCCAATGGACCCAGCAAAAACAACAATCACATGCATGTCATCCACCTAAACAAAATCACCCTTGCACGACAAATCTCTATTGGTCAAAGCCCTTATGGCCATGCTAGCAAAATTCTTCCTCATACACCTTGCCTTACCTACAGTGCCAACAAAAAAATCTTTGGGTGTGTGTGTTGGGGGGGGGGGGATGGTATACTTATGTGTGTGTGCATGTGGTGGTGTGCATGCATGCGTGCGGGTGTGTGTGTGTGTGTGTGTATGTGGAGAGCTTGAAGAGAATCGTGGTCACAAACCCTTCTGTTGGTCCTCTGTCGCGCGATATTGCCCCTGCGCAGCCTCTACCCTGTGTGTCCTCTGCACATTGAGCCCGTGGTTGCATATTGCCCTCGCCTGCACGGGGCCCATCGAAGCTGACCACTGCCTCAACAACGGGCAAGTTTCAGCTAGGGTTTCCGTCGCAACTGTTACTCCTCTGCGCAGCCAACCCTCGCTAGCTCCTGTACAGGTTTCACCAATGTGTGTGTGTGTGTGTGTGTGTTTTAGGGTGTGAGTGTGTGTGTGTATGTGAAGTAGGTGATTTATAGAAAAGTGTGTGTGAAGCAAGTGCCTTGCCATAGCTCTGTACAACCATCGTTTTCTTTTACAGCTCTGTTGTCTTCAAGGGTGTGGTAGGTATGTGTGAGTGTGACTAGGAGAGTGCACTTGTCATCTGATGGATTTGCTAAAACAGTGCATTTACAAACGCCGAAAAGATTTGGAGAATTCAACTAAGGAGCATTTGACCCTCATCAAAGAATGCTTACATGAGGATTTCAAGGATGTACATTGCGCCTGGGAAAGGCCTGCTCCTACCATGGAAGTGCGCATTCCAGTGAAGGAGCTCATGGACCCTGTTGCTCAATATGCGGTAAACGTGGTGATTTCTTCCCGGGCAAGATGCCTACGGCTCAAGATGTAGGCCAATGGGTTGATTTCTTGCTCAAGCGGCAAGCAATCCGGTGGGTTTACTTCGACACTAGAGGATTTTATGAAGTTTTGTTAACAAACATGGATACTAGGGATGCTTTGCTTGAAATGTCTCCTCTCTTTTTAATACGCAAATGACTCATGTATTGCCCTGGGCCCTTACCAAGGATTATTCGAGCCTCTTATTCGTCACAAGTGCCTTGTCTAGGTTGAGGTGGTTGACTTTCCTCGCACTTGGCATCATTTTTTCGCTTGTTGGCCACTCAGTTGGGCAAAGTTATTTGCCCTCCTAAGTTGGATGCAAACACAAATCGTTTTTGTATTCTATGGGACACGGGCATCCCCACTCCAGTAGGCATTTCGTTCGATTTTGGGGACGCAATGGTTGGGAAGCGTCCATTCAAACTTAAATGGGGTAAATTCGTAAACTCTTGCTTTTGTTGTGGCAAATTTGATCATATGCAGTCCGAATGTCCGGAACCAAATCTGCAACCTCCTCCTTCAGCTGTCCTTACCCCTCAGCCTCCCTCACCTCCAAAATCTACTTCAAGGCACTGATGTTGATCCCTTTTCCTATTTCAAAATGTCGCTTGGCCATGCGCTACATTTGGCTCATGATGCTGGGGACATCACTCTTGTTGCCTACAAGATTTACTTTGACTGTTTTTAGCCTTCGGAGCCCTGGTGCTCCGCTTTTTGTATCTCTTCTTTTTCGTGGGTTTTCCTCGCTTTGAGGTTTCCCGGAAGAGGGATTTTGTGTTTTTTTGGTATGAAGGTCGAATAAACGTCCGATAGGGACTCCAATCGGACGACTGAAGAAGATTGAGATGGCGATCCGAAGTTCAGATCGACGAAGCCTTGTATATTTGAATTGGGCAACTCTGGCATCTTGGTCATCATTTCGGTTTCTCGTCTCAGCGTCCTTTGTCGGGGAAGGGTAGGAGCCATGTCTGGACGCGGGAAGGGAGGGAAGGGCCTCGGCAAGGGCGGAGCCAAGCGCCATCGTAAGGTTCTGCGCGACAACATCCAGGGCATCACGAAGCCTGCGATTCGTCGCCTTGCTCGCAGAGGTGGCGTGAAGCGTATTAGTGGCCTCATCTATGAAGAAACTCGGGGAGTTCTCAAGATCTTCCTTGAGAATGTGATCAGAGATGCTGTCACTTACACTGAGCATGCTCGCCGGAAGACTGTTACTGCCATGGATGTGGTGTATGCCTTGAAACGCCAAGGTAGAACTCTTTATGGCTTTGGAGGTTAAGCTCGTCATTTTCTTAGATGTATCCGGTGTTTTTGAACACCACCTGCTCATAGAGATTCCCTTTCTTGCTTGACAAGGGTTGTGCCTACTGTGTTAACTTTCAAGTTGGTCAATTCACACTATGTAATAGGGTGGTATTTCTAGGGAGTGGCTCTTGGATTGTCCTTCTTTCCTGTCCTAACAGGATTTAAATTCGTGATTGAACCATCTTGATAGTGTCATGGTTGCAATTTTAGATTGTTGCCTGCTCTAATTTGATGGGTAGGTAAGGGGTCTATATGGAGAATCTGTTTCACTGGTTTGCTTAGAGGCTGTGAATTGGGTTGTTTGTTGTCGTTGTAATGAGCTGGGCATTCTGCCATTGCAGGGTACTGTGCTATGTTTTCTTATTTGCAAATTGTATTGCCCTTTGTGGCTCCAATGGTAAGTGTCAGATTTCTCTTTGGGGTCTGTTCTAATCTCAAATCTTGGCATTAACTTGTATACTTGTTGTATGGCTTCCATTGGCCAGTTGTAAAAAACATGGGTTTTTCCTTGCACTGCTTTGAACAACATAATCATCGTGAAAGCTCATGTTCAAACAAAAAGTAAAGGCTTGTAATTGCCTTGTACTGTCTTAACAAAGAGAAGAATATTATCATTCTACCAGTTGTCAGGTTTGTTTTTGTTTTTCTTTTGTGGTGTCCTGATATTCCTGCATTTGTTACTTTTAAAATAAATAATTCGATATTCCTGCATTTGTTCCTTTTTTTGGTATCATTACTGCTTGATGGTTCTTGTAATGTAAGCACATGAAAATTTTATGTTACTGTTAGGTAGTGCTATGTTGCTATTCACTCAGGTCCCACTCTTACACTGATTAAGAGCTAAATGTAAACATAATACTGGCTTTTCAATCATTCAGTGGACTTCTCTTATGAATGAGAAGCTGGCTGTTCAGTGGGATAACAGCTTAGGGATGTGTTGCACATTGGGTGGGGCTTCAGGGGTAGATAAATTGTATAAAAACACAGCAGCCTGGTTTTGGCAGAGGATGATTGATTGAAACGAAACTTGATACTCGTTGGACTGAGGTGGCAGAGAATCATGGTAAGAATCATAAGTGCTTGGAGAGTTTTGAATGACAGCTCTCTTGTGCTGCCCCCCTGAAACTTTGGTTTTCCCTAGTGCTATCAATGTTTCATTTCTCTTTTAATTTAATCTTCAAGGTTGTGCTTTGGCCACTTTGTCTCTTAGGCAAGATCCTTCCTAACCTGCACTCCCGAGTGGCTCAACTCTGAGCTTGAGACAGTGCTGAAGCTCTTATAATGCATTTGCCTGCATTTTGTGCATCCTTACCATCTCAAGATGACTCTTAGCAACAAAACTCCTAGAACTTGCACCACCACCCTCAAGAATTGTTTCCACAAGACTTCATCATGCATCAAGACCATGCACAATGTTACAAACACAACCTCCTAAAAAACAAAACAAAACTATAGCTTTACTCTCTTTTCTCCCCTCCCAATTAGTGCACCTTTATAATATATACATCATGAGTAGATGAGATTTTCCTTGCTGGCACTCGAATCATCACCCATATGCTTATTTAGCATGTCCACCATGTATACGCCCATGCTTATTTAGTACCCTTAGCTACGTTTTTTGTGCACAAACATGAAAGTGCATTGTTTTTCACAACATCCTTTTCTTGGGCCCAAATTCTTGTAACTCATTGACAATCCCCATCTTGTTATCAACAATGCAATCATCGGATTGGCTTGCAATATATCAAAAAACCCATCGTTTTGTCAATTTGACGTGCATTCAAAGGCATCTCTTGTAACTGAATCTTCAAACTTAATCCACCCTTGCATTACATCTTCCTTGCCCAATGAAGCCCAGAAATTGTAGTTGTCCCATAGTCAACTTAACTATAATGATCGTATATGGTCCAAATGGAATCTTATTTGAGCGTTGTAAAGAAACTTTGGAAGCTCATTCTAGAGGCTTTCAATCAAAACCTTGGTAAGTTGAATCCGATCACTTGCCTCCACCTTGAGACTTGCAATAAATAGTAAACTTGATGTTTGTTGGTCATGTCTTTGTATTGTTACAAGAGACCTCATCTATAAAAAATAGGGCTAAGTAGCATGTTCTTGAATAGGCATTTGCAGTTGCACAACAAAAGAAGAGTGCTACTCTTGTAACTACCCTCGTAGTTGTTGCTTCTTCAAACAACGATAGGTATGAGAAGTTTGGTAATAAAGGTAAGAAAAAGCTATAATGTCATTATTGTAGGAAAAATGATAATAAAGGCAAGAAGAAGCTATAATGTCATTATTGTAGGAAAAATGATAACCTCATCCGGCAATGCTCTAATCTTGCTTGACTAAAGAGGCAAATGCATCCTTTGTAGATGCTTCTTTCAATGTAGATTTGACAAATATTATGCAAGATGGAAAATGGCCTTTTAGAGCGTCATGTCTATGACTCATCTATTCATGATGTATATATTGTAAAGTCTATGGACTATCGGTGATACTTTGATAGTGGTGCAACTAAGCACATTACATTTGTATGACCCATTTGTTCATGATGCATATATTGTAGAATCTATGGAGCATTGGTGGTACTTTGATAGTGGTGCGACCAAGCACAATACATTTCATCATGATTTGTTTATTTTTCTTGAGATTGTCTTTAATGGAAATACTATCACGTGTGTCAACAATAAGACTTATCATGTTCAAGGAGTTGGAAAGATTGGACTTACTCTTGTAGATGACAAATCTTTCAGATTTATTGATGCTTTGTATGTACCTAGGAGCAAGAAGAACCTCTTCTAGGAGTAGAAAGTACTTAGCAGCACAAAAAACATACATGATAATTTTTGGCCTTTGCTCGATAGTGAGGATAGGGATGTAAATGGAGTAGATTAGATGTATGCCAAGATGGCTTGTGCAAACCTTACATTACAACAAATTAACTACACCTTTATCTAGTCGTATACTCAATTCATTTAGGTTTTCAACATGCTTCTTATGCATCAGATTGTTATATTTTGGATGTTTTTCATGTGTATGATGAGGAAGAGCCTTTGCCATTTGATGAAGCACAAAATTTAAAAAATTGGTTGGCTATAATGCAATTTGAGTATGATGCTATTGTGAAGATGTTCAAAAAGGGCAATTAAAAAAGGTGTGTAGTCTCAAAAAGGCATTGTATGGTTTGAAGCAAGCTCCATGTGCTTGGTAAGAAAATATTTTTTCTTGATATATGTATGTATTACGAGGCTAGATGTTCAGTATGTAGTCTCAAAGGTGAGCAGGTTTATGAATAGCCTAGGGTCTATGCCTTGGAAGGAAGTTAAGGAAATCTTTTTCTTCTTGAATGGCATTATACATCTTGGGTTGTTTTATCCCAAGGGGAGATCATTGCCACGAGATTTACATGCTTTTTGAGACTCAAATTAGACTATTTGTTGCTATGAGTGTCCACTAGTGGTTTTGTTTTATGCTCAACACCTCATGCATATCTTGGTTGAGCAAGGTGCCTACATTGGCGACTTCTAATAGTGAGGATGACTACAATAAAAATTTTAAGTATGGTTATCGGGGATAAATTACAGAGGCATTCATGGTGGGAGTAAGAGCATTATGACAACCTCACTGATCACAATTAGAAGTTTCAATACACTAGAGATGATGGACACAAAATGGATTGATTATTGAACCAACAAGCTTATACATACAGAGCGATTATATAGGCTTGAGTGTGAGGTGCATAATGGGATCATAGATGATGTGTATGAGCAAGAATAAGCCAAAGAGCCTCCTTGGTCCTCCATACTTTTCTATATGTGTGTGTGTGTGTGTGTGGCATGTGAAGCATCTACTAAACAAGGTAGTAAGCAAATACAATGCATCTAGTCAAGTGTGCTAAGAGGGATTCTCTTTAAGGTCAACAACCCTCCCCTTTTGTGTCTGAGAACACCAAGGGTGCTAATGTCCTTCCTATGGGGTTTATGTCTCCCATTAGGATAGGCTCACAAAACAAATCCCTTCTCTAGAGAATCCTACCAATAGGAGTTAGGATTCCTCACTTAGAGAACTCTCAGCAGGGTATAGGAAACCAAAGATGATAATCCTCCCCTTGAGAATGTAACAACAAGGTGGTAGGATACAAAATTTGGCATCTCATAACACATCTTCAACAAAGCATGTTGTTGCTTGGTCTTCATCACTTGAGTCTTCACTTGTAAGGTGGACTTTGCCTTTGTTGCATTTGTGCCCTCTGTCTTTGCTTGTAGAAGTGCTTGCTTATTTGTCTTTGTATAAATACCAATTCGACCCATAGGTGTTCTTGCCACAACGTATGCACGGGTTGATCTTATAGCAGTCTTTGGATAGATGGATGTTGCGATTGCAATGCTTGCATATTTTTCGGTCCTTTGTAGTGACCCCATATGCTCCTCTTGACCTCCTTCTTTGTCACCTTTTAGCTTCTTCTCACGCTCCTTGAGTGAATTGATTACATCTTCTAGCAAGGAGATAATCTCTTTTTCTTTAAGTCAAGGCCTACTAACTTCAAGGCTCATCATTAAGACTAAACTTTAAGTCAATTAATTAAAGAGAGGACAAATTTATACATCTTTAGTGACAGGTAACAAAAAATTTATTATATGCACTTGATCAAACCATGAAGAAGCACAATCAATATATAAAATGTCCACAAACATGGAGCATAGAAAGTAGTACACCTAGAGGTATGTGATGCATCTCCTCGATAGCTATGGAAATAATCTTGCAATATTGGAGCTCAATATATCCCATGTTGTGTGAAAGCTACAAAATCATAAGGCAAAACACTACCACTTGAAAAGGTGTGTTAGCTCAGCAGTGAAAGTTTTATTGCCTAAATACAAATAGAAAGAAATCCTATACTAAGGTCTCAAGCGTGGATGTCTAGAAGGAAAAAAACCCAAAGAAAAAAAGTGCCTCTAGTATATGCGCATGTGTCTAGTGTACCATAGTCAATATCCACAAGTCAAGGATCTAGTGCAACTAGGAGGGATAAGAAGCTCTCTCCATAAAATTTGCAATCTCCTAGCTCTTTGTCTAATGGTCATCGACTAGCTAGCACATAGCTCCATATTGATAGCAAAATTTGTAGCATACTGATGAGTCTAGGGATGACATCAGTCTGTGGCTGTGTGGTCAATGAACTCTATGGCTCAGGATCCCTCAATGGGTGATTCTTGCTTAGCTCTACATCAATAGCATGGTCAATAGAAATGTCAGGTGGGCTATGGCTTATGTCAACCCGTGGTCTAATAGGTGGTTGGCTCTTCGGTAGCCAAATCCTCAATGTCCATGGTATCTCAATGCATGAATGTCAAGCTCTCCTCACATGTGGTTGTAAATGTTTAGCTTGTGTCGGCACTTATGTTGGTGTAGGACTCTATATAGGTCATGAACGTGGTCTAGATCTTTGTAGTTTGGGTGTGGTCAAAGAAACTGTAGGTGAAGTCTACGAGGATGTGCTAGAGTCTAACCCAAATCTATCTATGTCCTCTATAGAATCCATGTGCCTCTAGTGATTTTCTAGATGTAAGCCAACTTTGTCATAACCCATCATGTGTATTGTGGCTATCAGTCCAAACTGGCATATCATCACTAGCTAATGATCTAATTTGTGTCATCATATAGGGCACATAAAAGTTTCTAGTGGCCCTACAATAAGCTCTATGTGATGAGCTATAGGCATGATATTTCATGAGTTGGTCATAGGGAGTGCTACTCCTGAGAGAAGGCGAACCTTGAACGATGACAAAAGATGAACTTACAAATCAGTTAACATACTTTTTTGCAACCAAATGGACTTAAGTGAATTGAAGAACATTGTGTAATGATGGAGGTATGTGACAGTGCAAGAATAAGTTTCAAGGCTTACAATGCCTTGTACAAAACTGTCATGCTAGGACACATGGCAAAGGGACTACTTAGATTGTTTCCAATACCTTAAAGTGTGAGCATTGCAAAGAAATGTGCCAATAACGATGTTTCAAGCTTTTTAGGTGGATTTCAATATGTGGATGATGTCATGCCCTTGGAAGACAACAAATCCTTTTGCTACAATTTGTTCAATAATGTCTATGCTGACTTGTTGAAGCTCTAGGAGCCAACGATCAAGTTCTATAGGGTGGCATATGAAGAGTGTGACCGTAAAATTATCTTCGTAATATGAATCTTGATGAGTGCTAGGCTGTCAAAGGTCAACATCTCAAAAGGGTAAGCATTAAATTGATGAACAGGGCTTTGGTGGGCGTCGATGTTGAGTTGAATGCCAATGAGAAGGGAAACATGTGTTTTGAGGCTCAATCAGAGAAGAATATTTGGTGGCTTGTAGATTTTAATCTCCTGCATGAGACACATGAGTCCCTCAAATGGTATTTCAATCGCACACCAATTGTTGACGTCATTAGGCAACAACAAAAAGGACAAATATTGAAGGTTTTAGGTTTGGGTATGTTGCAAGTTGAATGGAATTTGGCAGGAGACTTGAAAACTCTCAAGTGTATGTTAGGGTACAAGCAAGGTGCTATGACCCTCTTTCCATGTATTTATGATTGCCACAATAAAATCTCAACGATCACTAAAGGCAAGGGTGCAAAGGCAAGCAAGTTAAAGGGTGGGAAGGGAAAGGGTGGCAAAGTTGCAGAACTTTGCGAAAGGTGTATCCACTACACAAACAGTGAGTAAAGCACTACAAAAATGGTTCCAAGGTATCCTTGGTTGTGATCAAAGTGTACCCCTATTTAAAATGTGCATGTGTGCATCCTTCATGTACATGTAGATGCTTCAGGACTGGCGATATGAGCAATTTTAGCTCAGACAGACGGTAGGACTGATTATCCTGTCTATTTTGCAAGTCAGAGATTCAGTCAGGCTGAACAAGGTTATACCACTACTGAAAGAGAAGCCTTAGGAATGGTTTTCAGTGCTATTAAATTTTGACACTATTTGCTTGGGCAAGCTATTTCATTTTTATGTGGATCATTAGACATTATTATTTTTGATCAACAAAGTCATTATTCAAGGCAGACTGATAAGATGGATGATTTTCCTGATGAAATTTGAGTTTTGTATTTTTCATAAGCATGGTAAAACCCATTCTGGTGCTGATTTCTACAGGTGGCTACTCTGAGGCATCTTTGAGAGATGAGCCAGTGGATGCAGAACTATTTCAGATAACAACTAAGGAAATAACTGATCCAGAGTTGTATGATGTATATCAGTTCTTGTCTAAGGGAGGATTCCCAGACAACTGGACTCAGAATCAGAAGAAGGCTCTGATTATTAGGAGTCTAAAGTTCACCATCATTGGCGGGTGACTCTACAAATTGGGTGTAGATGGGGTTCTTCGAAGATGTGTACCTATGGAAGGCAGAATGCAAGTTATTTCAGAGGCACATGATGGGGATTTTGGAGGAAATTTCTCAACTGATATCACTTACAAGAAAATTTTGCAGGCTGGATTGTGGTAGAAAACTTTAATAGCTGATGTTAGAAGCTTTTGTGAAACATGTGATATATGCCAGAGGATGGGCAGACCCACAGTAGCAAATATGACTCCTCTAACTCCAGTCCAGCCACTGGGACTGTTTATGAAATGGGGTCTAGATTTCATGGGGCCATTCAAGAAAATTACTCCAAGGAAGAATAGGTATATATTGATGGCTACTTGTTATGTCACCAAATGGGTGGAAGCTAAAGCTCTTTTCGACAACACCGCGAAGTCCACTGCTGTATTCTTATTTGGAAATATTATATGCCGTTATGGATGTCCTGTGGAGATTGTGTCTGATCAGGGAACACTCTTTCTAAATGATACAATGGATATTTTAATGGAAATGCTCTCAGTTAAGCATCGAAAATCAACACCATATTATCCCCGATGCAATGGGAAAGCAGAGAGCAGTAACAAAACTGTCAAGACCATTCTCACTAAGATTGTGTAAAAGGAGCCACACCAGTGGGATCTGAAGCTCCAGACTGCTCTCTGTGCATATAGGACAGCCTATAAGGTCACCACTAGATTAACACCATTTTGAGTGGTGTATGGCACTGAAGCTGTCGTGCCTATGGAATTTGTCATTCCCAGTCTCAAGACGGCAGTAGAGCATGGATTGGATTTTAATCACAATCTTAAACAGAGATTGGAGGAGTTAACTCAGTTGGATGAGTTAAGACAGAGGGCTATGCTGGAACAGGAAATTGTTCAGCAAAGAAGGAAACACTGGCATCATAGAAGAATCAAAGTTAGGGAATTTCAGAAAGGAGACTTGGTTCTTCTCTATCAATCTAAACTGGGTCCTAAGAAACCAAACTTAAAGATAGCTTGGGCGGGCCCATATGAAGTTGACTGGGTGTTTTCCAACGGCACGGTAAGACTGAAAGATTTATCTGGGTTACTGCTGCCAAGTGTGTATAATGGGGCCAAAATCAAGCTATATTATTCAGATGACAAAGAGACTTTTAGGGCTAATGATACTAGTATTCTAGGAACTGAAGACCAGGAAAATTCAGAATCAGTTATTTTAAGCCTTTTTCATGTACAGCCTATACTAGAGCCAATCAAAGGGTCATAAAAGTCTCAGCACGACAAAACCATGTTAGTACCAGAATCAGTAAAGTGTCAGAACCAATATCAGTTTTTATGGAAAAAAGGGCCAGTTGGACTGTCTATGATAATCATTTCAAAGAACATGGAATGTATTAGCCAATGCATGTATGCTGCATCATTAGCGGTGCACAAAACTCTAGGAACGGTAAGTAGTGGAACTTTTATGGCAAGAATGCGTATAACAGTGAGGCGAGTAGGCATTTTTTGTCATAAGTCTCTTGTGGGACATCTGCCTGTTGTCACACATTCGCCATCGCCAAGCTCTAAAGCTTCTTCACTACAACCACAAAATCCTTCGTCCGAAGCAACTGTTGATTGCTGCCTATCTTTACCAGCCACACCTGGATACGGGTTTGAAGATTCAAGTAAGTCTTCTTCTACTAATTCATCATCTTCACAGTGCATGGGTAGGAAGAAAATATCGGAGAAGATGCAGGAAACCATAGAGGAAACCCAAGCACTTATTGCCGTTGCTAAAGGTTCTCTACCACTTATTCCCCATAGTAAGATACAATGGTATGTGTTTACCGAGCAAGCAGAAGTGTTGCTACGACTGTGGGATTTGCATGTGATTCTGCAAGCCACAAGAATTGAGTTTGACACAGCTATCATTAGGCAGGTTCTTGATTCCTTCAATGTTGATGACGGCAGCGCTGTAGTATATGGTAGGAAAGTGTCAGTAACTCCAGATAACATTGCTTTTGCTTTCAAGATGCCAAATGAGCCAAAGCCGATTGTCACAACTTCCGAACAGATAATTGTAGCTCTGAAGGAAGATGACACAGCCAAGAAGAAACGCAAGGCTAGTGCACAAGGGGTTCCAGTAGCAAGTTTGGATGTCCCTGCTGTCTACCGGTTTGTGGCTGAAGCTGTGAGTCTGAAAAATAACCCCACATATGTCTCAAAGAAACTGTTTGCTATGTTACTGGAAAAGAAATTAGATGCCACGGCTTCAATCAACTTATGTCAGATTCTGTCGCATAATGCGCTTCAACAGACTACCAAGTTGAAGTCTCAGAATGTTTTCAAAGCCTGGTATGTCTGGCAGTTTCTTTATTGGGCAACTTCTCCTGCTGCTCATGACCAGGTACGGATGGCTTGGATTCATAAACCCATCCCAAAAATTAGCAATGTTGATTTATCCTCACATGAAGAAACCCCAGGTAATCAATTAGCTCTCACTGGACATAAGAGAAAGGCCACACAAGAGGAAGCTAGTAGTTCCAAGAGACTGAAAACTAAACTGGCTAAGAGCAGTGCTTTCTAGAAGCAGTTAGAAAGTCAAGTCAAAACTGAATCTACTGAAAAAGATTCAGTAGACCAGACTTCAGTTAGCCAGACAGACCAGCCTCAAGTAAAGATTACTGTTGGGACTAGCCAGCAAGCGGGATAGAGTTCAGCAAGCACTAGTGCAGACAAAGACCAGCCAGAGACATGACCAGTGATGAGCAGTTTGGTAGTTCATAATGATAAGGGAAAAGGTCCAGCACCTCCTAGTCCAATTAGTAAAAGTCCTATCCCTTTCAGTGAATTGGCTTTAGCCTTAACCAAGAAGGATAGATTACAATAGCTGTAGACTCATCCGCTCACACGACGATTAGTCTTGCACAAACCTGACTTTACCACATCACCATATATGGCTCCTGTTATAGTTTATGAGCTGGTTGCCTCTGCCCAGTGATGGTCAATGATGGCTGCTTAGTGCTTATCCAGTCATCTTGGAATACGATTGTCCATGCTTTGGGACAAATGTTGGATGCCTCCTCGTCTAATGATGAAGTGACTAAGTCAAAAGCTGAACTGAGGAACAGAGAGCAACAAGTTGAGAAGTTGAAACAAGATATAGGGGCACAATCATTGCAGCATAGTGTTCTTCAAAATCAGTCAGCCCCCATGACAATTCAGACATTGGAAGGAAAGCTATCCAAGCTTGAGTTTAAGATGAGGTAGTTAAATGAAGAAAAGGTATAGGCTGAGAGAGCTGCTGGCAGATTTGAAACTATGCTGAGGATGAAGAGAGTTGATTTTAACTCATTGCTGACCAGCCACACTGCATTGAAAGCCTCCTTAACAAGCAGATACATATACAATAATTTGGCTAATGTACTGAATCCAGAAGGCAATGCCATCTTCAATATGGATAATCTGAGGGCACTCATGGAAACAATGCAAAGTGATTTGCAAGATAAACTTTTTGAATATAACAGTGCTTTGGCAAATCAAGCTATTCTGGACTACATTGATAAGCAGATGACCTTGATGAGGATTCTGAGAAAGCAGAAGAGAAGGATGAAGAGAGAGAGGATGAACCAGCAGATAGGAATGATGATGATAATTACTCTCCTCCATCTCCGCCTCCAGGATCTGGTGTTGGTGGATGAGCTGCCACAAGGGATAGTTAGCCCAACACAGACCAGCCATACCAGTATAAGGATCAGTAGTCGGGAGACCAAGGGGCCGATGATCAGCAACTAGGCAACACTGAAGATTCCCCAGTACACCAGAAACAACACACTGTCAGATGTGAAAGGGAAAGCTGTATTGAGGCTTCGAAAGGTGATGAGCAACATTCATTACAACTCATCACACTGCACAAGAGGCTAAGACATCAATAAGCTCATATATACAAGGATGTATATGGAGGATGATGTTCTTCTTTCTGATCTAGAATGGTTTCAGCGACTATATGTCGGCACCAAAGAAACGGTCCAACATTGGAAATCGACCGCTTTCCATGATCAGAAGTTGTGCCAATTACCTGAGCATCCTACTAGAATCCAGCTGTGCTAGAGAGAGTACCTGAATGGGCACTAGCCTTTGATGATAAGCTGGTCAATCCACACTGCAATATCGGTAGTCTACTGCAGACTTTCAATCCCTAGCCATTGAATTAGAGCTCCTGCTTGGGGCCACGCCGACATATAAATGTATGAAAGAGGTCAGAAATCAATTGAAAGAAGTCCTACTGCAAATGAAAATTGTCAGAGGAGTGCTGGACCAGAGGGTACAAACTATTATTGAAGATCAGACTTCCAGCAGTAAGGGATCGCAATCTCAAATGGCAGTAGGGAAATAGGCAACTGCTCTTCAAAGACTGTTTCAACTGGTTCGAGTCACTAGGAAGATGATGCAGTAGGAAAATCAGTCTGTTCTCAACTTTCTGGAGTTTGTACCCGATTCCCCACTTCTCTAGTATGCATTGCCTGCTAGAGAGACTGAGCTGCCTAGGTTTTTCCCAGCTTTGTATCCTCAACATCTAAAATCAGTGGATCGACTCACATACTATAACATCACTGGTGATCTTCAGGATTGGTATGAGCGAGCCACTGTAGAGTGGAAAACCTGGCACACACTAATCAATGATGATCTACAATTAAATGATGTTCTGGAACTACAAGGCAAAATGTAGAGGATCAAGCTCTATATGGGACAATGGAAAATCCATCTCTCAAAGGTCTCACCAAAATCACAAATCACCTGCTCAACTTACTGTGGAGTCCTCTAAGATTCCTGAAAAGGACTTTACGGCTAAACTAGGTCTGGGGCCACAATACAAAGAAATGACTAAGATACTCTTTGAAGCAAGGATTAAAACAAATCAGCCTCTCCCAGAAGGATGGATCCACACAGCTTCACATTGTCATAAATTGACCAGATGCCGTTTGACAAAGGGTAGACACACGCTGTATGATCCCGACACCAAAACATATAATCCTCTCACGTCTTATGAATTGGAGATGCTCACAGCAAGGCGGGGTTAGCTTGAGCAGGAGGCCATTTATCGAATTATCCAAAAGGAAAATGCTGGCACTGGAACTTGTGAAGCATTAGTACAGAAGAAGGGCAAGAGGAAGCGGGTTCAGTGGAAGGATACTGGGTAGTTCCATCTCAGAATCAGACGAAGGATTTTCCCAGTAGGGCGTTGGAATTTTGTTGACTAG
Organism: Adiantum capillus-veneris; assembly: GCF_014529385.1. Taxonomy (NCBI): domain Eukaryota; kingdom Viridiplantae; phylum Streptophyta; class Polypodiopsida; order Polypodiales; family Pteridaceae; genus Adiantum; species Adiantum capillus-veneris. Next base: position 19,679,510 of record NC_140932.1, on the reverse strand, counting down.
ACACCCTTGGAATTACAATTATAGGGGTGTCAAGCACTCAACAAGCATGAAATATGGCATAAAGCTAGCAATACCAAAAGGGCTAGCGACTCCAAAAGAGTACTATCATGAGGAACATAGGTCAATTCATGAGGAACATCGACCAACTCAAAAAACAGACAAATGGGTTTAGGGTTTAGGGTTTGGACCTCAACCAAAAACCGAGATGGGTTCCTCAAAACCATTTCAAAATCAGGCAATAGATTTTTCAGAAATTTTGGAGTTATACCAAAATTCAAGAAAGGAGGGAAGGATGTAGAAGGCGAAGACAACTCCAACAGGTGGGAACTGTCTCCTGGAAAGCCGAACAGTGGATCAGTCACACGTCAAGTAATTACCACGATAGTTACCACAGTAACTTCTAGAAGGCTATAAATAGGACCCATTACATTGTAATTGGGCTTCTTGCTTCTTACTTCCTAGTTCTCTTGGTTTTAGCCTTCCAAAGTATTTTCTGAGTTACAATCTCTTCGCTTGTAACTTCATCTTGTAATCATTACTGCTACTGTAATCATTTGAGCTTCAATCCGTTATATCTTGTACTGGCTGTTTTTGAACTATGAATCTGATACTACAAACACTTTTCTAGTTGTCCAGTCTATATCTCATTTTAGTATACTATTTAAGTTCAGACAACTATTTTAGTAGAGTCTCTAGGCTCTTTTCCAATATTATCAACTGAACTGATGGCTTACCAATAGCTTTAAATTCTAACACTGGAACCAGCTATCTGAAGAGATTAGCTCCAAATCCACAAGGTCAACCCAAATCCCTTGTACTGAGTGTGGAAATCCTTGACTTGTTTAGCTCTTAAGACTTGCTTAAAAGGTGAAACATGTGCGTATGGATCCCCTAACCCATTGTACTTTTTGGCAACACATTTTGCCATATTTTTAGCTACCAATCTCATTACTCTTGGCTCTCCTAAAACAATGTCTTTAGCTTCATATCCACCATTAAGATTTCTGATGGGAGTTCTCTCAGTGGTCCTCTCATCGGGCCATATGCCAAAATGGCTGGTGCATACATTGCATGACAGTAAATTGGATGTACCTTTGTCTAGCCGTACTCGTTCAGGCTCTAGCCATGCATCTTATGCATCAGATTGTTATGTTTTGGCTGTGTCTAGCTTACATGATGTTGAGGAACACACACACACACACACACACACACACACACACACACACACTCTAGCAGGCTCCCTTTACACAAAGAAAATAGCGGACACATGTTGTTGAGGAACACACACACACACACACACACACACACACACACACACACACACACACACACACACTCTAGCAGGCTCCCTTTACACAAAGAAAATAGCGGACACATGTCAGCTCGCTAGCCCACTTGCCCCCAAGGTGCATTCAAATCCTATTGGATGGCCATAGAGGTGGACCAATGAGAATTAGGCTAGAGTACATTTAGTTTAATTCCTTGTAAAACACTTGATAAAAGAACCAATAGAAATTAAGCTCTCTAGAAGACTATTTGTGTTTAACAAGTGTTAGCTTGGTGCTTGAAGCTTCCATCTTCGTTGCACCAACAAGTTATTGAAGGAACACAAAGTATTGTATTGTAAAATGTCTACCTTGATGGGGAAAACCTATAATACAAAGCATTTTGGAGGGGGGACCGACTCCATGTAAATTTGGTCCTCAATTGTTGTCAATAGTTTAATTTCTCTCTCTATTGAAGTATTGTTCAGGCCTATCTAACTGGGTGTTGTTGGAATTAGGGTTGCAGAGAAACACACACAACTTGGAGAAGACAAAGGAATCTCAAGGCACACAATAGAGAGTGTATAACTTAGTGTGCAATGGAAAGATAGATAGCCATAGAGTGATGGGCGTGTATACAATGCACGGGGGAAAAAACCTCCTAAAGAGGGAAAAAATGCCCCGGCGGTCCTAGTGTGTTCACACATCACTACCACATGTATATGGTAACATGAGTAAAGGGAAGTTGCATGCCCTGAGGACATGATCAGTCCACAAAGGGGACTAAGCCCAAAGCTTTGCAGAAAGCTTCAAGCTTCTCACGAGACAATGCCTTTGAGAAAAGATCTGCAAGGTTGTCTTGTGTTGGCACGTAAGCCAAGCTGATCTCTCCTCCTGAGAGCCTCTCCCTGTTATAGTCATAATGCACCTCAATGTGCTTTGTGCGAGCATGAAAAACTGGGTTCCTCGCAACTGCCAATGCGCTTTGACTTTCAATGTAGATAGTGTTGGCAGTGTCCTGTCCAACACCCAAATCAGCCATAAGGCGTCTGAGCCATACACACTCAACCGTAGCTGTGAAGACTGCGCTGTACTCAGCCTCACAACTCGAAGTGGCCACAGTAGGTTGCTTCTTGCTCAACCATGATATACATGAACTGCCAAGCATGAACCAAAAACCACTTGTGGACACTCGCGTGTCAAAACAACCAGCCCAATCTGAGTTCGAAAAAGCATGTAAGTCTGGCGGCAATGATCCCCCCTTGGGATAAACAAGCCAAGATGTAAAGTGCCACTAAGGTAGTGGAAAATCCTCTTGACTGCCTGCCAATGCTTAGACCCTGGGCTATGCGTAAATGTGCTAACTTGTGAGACTGCAAACTGAATATCCAGCCTCGTGTTGCATACATAAATGAGGCAGCCAACAACAGTTTGGTAAAGAGTGACATCAACAGGATCGCCAGCATCATGTAGACACAACTTCAAACCTGTTTCCATGGGAGTGGCAATAGGTTTGCAATCCTCAAGTCCAAACTTACATAGAAATGTCTCTATGTAACTTTTCTGACACAAGGCAATACCACCATCACACTGCTTAAACTGTATACCGAAGTAATGATGCAATAGACCCAAATCTTTCATCTTGAAAGTAGCATTCAAACCAGCCTTAAATTCAGCAATATGTCGTTCATTTGGTCCAGTGATCAGCAAATCATCGACATAAAGAACCACAATGAGAAGTACATCATCCTCACGCTTTACATACAATCTGCTTTCTGTTGGACTGTTACGAAAGTCTCGTTTAACCAAATGAGTGTCAGCTTTCTCATACCAAGCACGAGGAGATCTCTTCAACCCATACAAAGCCTTCTTACATCTGCACACTTTGTCCTCTTGTCCTTTTATGACAAAACCGTGAGGCTGCGTTACATAAACTTCCTCAAATATGTCACCATTCAAGAAAGTAGTAACAATGTCTGATTGATGTACATCCCAACCAAAATGAGCTGCCAATGCACATAGAAAACGCACATTAGTCATACACTACGTGGGAGCAAAAGTCTCTTCATAATCTATGCCTTTTTGTTGTGCATAACCCTTTGCAACAAGTCGAGCCTTATGGCGATCGATCTCACCATCCGGTTTGCGTTTCAACTTGTAAACCCACTTCGTACCAATGGCCTTTTTGCCAAGAGGCAAATCACATAAAGTCCATTTGTCATTTTCTATAAGTGCATCATATTCTGATTGCATGGCAGCCATCCAATTTTTTGAATTCTGTGCTTCATCAAAAGACAGAGGCTCCTCAACGTCATGTAAACTAAACACAACCAAAGCATAACAATCTGATGCATAAGATGCACGGCGAGAGCCTGAACGAGTACGACTAGACAAAGGTGCATCCAATTTACTATCACGCAAAGTGTGCACCAACTATTTTGGCATACCTCTAGCCTGCTCATTTTTAGCCCTTTCCTCATCAAGTACATCATGTACATGTGCATCAGTAATAGGCCGATCTGTAACATTTTCAGAAACCCCCATAGCCTGAACATTTGCCTCATTGGAACTTACATTCATATTTCCACCATTGAAAAGAGGCAACAAAGTGTCATAAATGTCCTGTGAGCTTACATTACTGTCTGTAGTACATGACAACAAGGCTGAACAGAATCTTCCACAAACACTACATCCCGTGAAACCAGAATACGTTTTGTTTGTGGATGATACAACCTGTAACCTTTGCTTTCAGCACTCTAACCAACAAAAATACATTTGACAGCCTTATCATCCAATTTTCTGCGCTGCACTTGTGGCACCAAAGCATATGCCAAACAGCCAAAAACACGCATGTGCTCAATAGAAGGCTTTCTATCATGCCATGCTTCATATGGAGTAATAGACTGCAAAGCTTTTGTAGGACACCTGTTAAGTACATAAGTAGTACACATGATGGCCTGAAGCCAAAATGAATGTGGCAAAGCTTGACTTTTGACCATACATCGTGCCATTTCCGTCAGTGACCTGTTTTTCCTCTCAGCAACACCATTTTGCTGAGGTGTATATGGCATTGTACATTGGTGTTTTATCCCACGACTAGCCAGAAATGCATTAAATTCATGAGACATATACTCCCCCCCTCGAGCGGAATGGAGGGTGCCCACAGTACATTTCGAGACATTTTCAGCCATAGCCAAAAATTGTTTGAAGCACATAAAAACTTCGGACTTCGGTTTAAGCGAAAATACCCATGCATGGATGGAGTAATCATCAATGAAAGTCACGAAGTACAGGTAATTGCCCAAGGACGGAGTTTGCATGGGCCCACAAACATCACTATGCACAAGCTGCAACCTGCATGTGGACCGAGCTGAACCATCCTTTGGAAACTTAGAATGCTGCATCTTACCCAAAATACAACCTTCACAAACATGTTTGACAGGTGCTTCAAGAGGCGGAAAAGAAGCAATCATATCAGATTTCTGCAAATGCAGCAAACTAGCAAAATTGAGATGACCAAAACGTGCATGCCAGAGTTTTGCATCTGAAATAGCCCTTGAATCTACAACAACAACATTTGCAAAATTTTGTCCACACTTGTCATACAAAGTGAGCTTATACAACCCACGGTACAAAAGGCCAGATGCAACAATTTCATCACCAAAACTGAGATCATGAACTGTACATCTGTCATCAACAAATTTGACTACAATTCCAAGTCTAGCAAGTGCGGATACAGACAAGAGATTCTTCTTGATCCCAGGTACATAAAGTGCATCAACAAGTGTGAAGGAACTGCCATTTGCAGCAGTAAGCACAATCTTTCCAACTCCCTGAACTGGATAAGAGGCATTGTTGGCACAAATGACAGAATTCCCATGAGGGACAAACTCGAGAGAGGTAAACAATTCACGATGTGAGGTAATGTGCTTTGTAGCACCACTGTCAAAATACCACACATGTGAATCTGCAGCAACTGACAAGCATGCATCATGGACAACAGGATTGTAAGTGGACTCTGCACTAAAAGCCCATTCTGCATCAACATCAGCATCACAGTCTCCTTTCATAGAAGACTCAACAATGGCTGCATTTGTAGTGGAACCAGCATTTGCAGTGGAACCACCCTCTTTCTTCTTAGCCTCTTTGGCCTTCAACTTAGGACACGACTTGATCAAGTGATCATTAGCTTTACAATAATGGCAACGCATCTTCTTTGCCCTTATCACCAGAATTGCCAGACGAAGTGCTGCCAACAGGGGCATTAGGAACAGAATTTTTGCCACTCGCAGCAGAACCATAAGAAGTGGCTGCATTACTGTTACCACCCTTTCTTTGAGAAGCAATAAAATCTTGTTCAGCTGCACGCTGCCTAGTCTTGTTTTTTCTAGAAACTGACTCTTGCAGCAGCAATGTGCATAATGCATCAAACTTGACAACTTCAAGATTCCCTTGGGTCATCAGTCTGAATCTGGTAAGGCATCAAGAACATTTTGCACAAGGGAACTGTCTGAAATGACTTCACCTGCAGAAATAAGTTGCTCATTGATATCCTTGACACTAGCAAGGAAAGTGTCCATATCATCTTCCTCATGCATAATCTTCGACTCCAGCTCTTTACACAGCAAAGCAATTCTAGCCTCATTGCGACTTGCATAAATCTAGCCAAAATATCCCAAGCCTGTTTTGCAGATTTTGCTGAACGGATGTGAGGAACAATGGTGCACTTCACAGACAACACAATCAATGCATGAGCCTGCACATCCTTTATATCCCAACGAGCTTGTTCTGCCGTAGGCAAAACAACTTGAACAGCAGCAATCCTTGCAGCAAGACCTGCAACATCCTCAACATCGCCTACATCCTCAGAACCAGGACGTGTATCAATGCCCTGCACAATGTTCCAGACACCTTTTGACACAACAACATGTTGCATCATATAAGCCCACATAGGGTAGTTGTCCCTATCCAACCTGTCCTCAGCAGCAAACATCTTGAACACATCTGTGTTGTTGTTGTCAGCCATGGTAAATGCTGTACCTGAAGTGAAAACTGCCAAAAAATAGGAGAAATGGAGCGGGAACAACACGTGCTATATAGCACAAACCGTAGAAGACTATAAGGCACTTGTTATGCAAAAAACGACACTGACATAAATTCTATACAAAATGACAAAATTGCATGTGCAGACCTGCCTGTAGTGGAAATGGAGCCCGAAATGAGCCCAAATCAAAAACTTTTCGACCTTTGAACGCTCGCCAAAGCTCACTGAAATCGGAGAAAGTGAGCAGGCATGTACTGGAGCAGTTGGCGACCAAGCCCAGGAGGACGCAACCTGCTTTGATACCAATTGTTGGAACTAGGGTTGCAGAGAAACACACACAGCTTGGAGAAGACAAAGGAAGCTCAAGGCACACAATAGAGAGTGTATAACTTAGTGTGCAATGGGAAGATAGATAGCCCTAGAGTGATGGGCGTATATACAATGCACGGGAGAAAAAACCTCCTAAAGAGGGAAAAAATGCCCCGGCGGTCCTAGTGTGTTCACACACATCACTACCACATGTATATGGTAACAGGTGTTATGCTTTTTGTCGCTCTCTCCATCCAAGAACTCTTGCTATGCTCATTAGGAATCTATTCTAATGAAATGATCACTATGTTTATGCTATTTTCCACTACACACAAGTTACTAGGCCATTAAATGTTACAGGGGAAAAGTCGATATAAGAGCAAGGGTAATTGCTAACTAGTCATCTCAGTCATATGTATGTTCAAGGAAGGATAAATGGATCCTAACCATCCTTGATCAAAGGTACATGACAAACAAGATGATTGAGAGAAATTATAGGAGTCTAAAAATAGAAAGTGATTGTGCTAAGCTCAAGTCATTAGAATAATTCTTTAGACTGCAAGTATGAAATTTGGAAAGCCTTAGAGTGAAATTCTAACTTGCCACAAATTGTCTAAATTTAGCAGGCTTTAGGAGCAGCTTGGCGGCACCTCCAAAGCATTGTGCTAAGGTTTGGCATAGGAGGTGAAAATTTTAAAGCCCAAGGTTAAATTTTATTTTTATCAAAGTTTATCCTAATTTTGCAGGTTCTATATTGGCAGGTAGGCTATAGCCTCGGGTCAGCTTCATAAGCGTCCAAGGTTTGTGCAAAGGTCTTGCACCCGAGATAATTAATAAAAGGGTAAGTTTATGGTTTTTCATAAATGAAAGGGAAAGCTAAAGACTAAGGTTAGATCGGCCCTTCCTCATTTAGTAAGTCAACTCTGGTCTTTGTTTACTAGGCCACATGTCTAAGGTAGCACACTTGCTTTGAGTGAACTTAACAAGTGTGCGTGGTGTCTCCACTTGACAAGAAGAGTCCAAACTAGGAGGGGCGAGTTCTTTCATGCAAGGCAAGCTAGGACAAGTGTGTGACATACTTGAGTTGCATTGTGGTGTGCTCCCACCTCATTGGCCAAGTGTTAAGCATTCTAGTTGAAGTCTAGTTGCACACTTGCACAAGCATATAAGGAAGGGCTCGTGGAAATTTTCGGTTCTTCTTGCTCCTCTCACATACTCTCTCAAGTGCCCCATTTAGCAAAGCAAGAGCTCTATCTCTCTCATGCGACCTCTAGAGACGGACTCTATGCTCAAGCTCTAAGCTATGGATGCAAATCCAAGCCAATGATAGTTTCTTCTTTCTCTGTCTCTACTATTCTCTTATACTATGCTATGCTAAGAGTTTTCCCATGATCATGCATATATGGAGTATCAATTCTCTTGCTTGAAAAATACTTTTTTTCACCCTCATCTTCCTCTTTCTCTGCAGTTCCTTTCTTCCCGTTAGGGTGTTTAGGGTTTAAGAAGGAGGGTTATACCATGGAATCTTGACGAACACCATCTTCTTGATTCAAAAAAATCTCCACAAGAGCACAAACATGTATTGTAACAAGGCTCTCTTTTGAGAGGATTATAATACAAGTCCTTTTGGAGGGGGGACCGACTCCAAGCCCTCATTGAGTTGTCAATCTTAATTGGGTACTCTTTGAATTATGTGCATGATGATAGTGTTTTTAATGTGTAATTTTGTAAAGAAATTAGCTCGGCACCACCTATATCTCATTGCTATCTTTCTCTTAAGGAAAACTATCTCCTTTCATAATTAATTTTTGCTGAATCTAAAAGTAACTATTCAATTCTCTGACAAATGATGCTCCATAGCGATCGATGCAATACATTCTCTGACAACACCCGATGTTGGGCATCCTCAGACATTGATGATGATGACCATTTTAGTTTTTACTTTACTTCATTTTTATTTTGTTGTGTACCAAAGCCTCATTATATAGTACTGGTCAAGCCCTTTTTCAATAGTTTCAAAGTCTGTGTAGTATCAAATTTAGCAATCTGTTGCATAGCATAGAAATGGTAAAGCATCTATACAATACAAAAAATAAATCATTATGGAGTATCAAAGCCTCATTGCACACTACCAAAGGCTTTCTGTAGAGTACCAAAACCTCACCATTGCCATACACTTTTCCATGGAACCTATCCCTGGAGTCCAAAGTAAATTCAATCTACCTAAATTTATGAGAACATATACAATAGCATGACATAAGATGATGATAATGATGAGGGTGCAACCATGTTACATGAAACTGAAATCAAGAATCCCTCGCTCACACACACAAGTAAAAAAGTGTGTACTGAGTCTCCTAGTCAATATGAATCTTTTCTTCCCCGTGGTTCTTCTTGCATTTTGAGTCTCAAATACTTATGGATTGGTATTTGATATCCTTGGTGTGCTTAACTCTTCTGTATGTAGTATCTAGAGATTGGAGTATCTATATAGGTGTACCTTTCCAACTTTATTGGATCGGTGAGCTTGTACTCTCATCCATACTTGTTTACGATCAGAACTTGCAGTCCCTAAGAATTTACATACTTGAATACATAGAGATTCTTTTGGTCCATAAACTTTTTAGCATTGGGTTTTACTCACTTCTAGAAGCTATGTTGATCCCCGCTTATGTATTTTGGACACCCTAAAAGTTTGGAATTGGGAATACTATTTAAAAATGGTTTTAACCAAAACCAGTTTTTGGTGTGTCCTATTGCTAACAAGATTTTTCATGACTCAATTTAGAGTTTTGTATCAAAATTTAGAGCAATTTTGGTGAATTGCACTTGAAATAGTACTCAAAACAATTTTTTAGACCAAGAAAACAAGAGTTTGTTTTGCTTGTAATTTGATCTCCAAGAGGGTATTTTTGGCCCAACCTTGAAATATAGGATGTACTTAAGTATTTCTACATGCTTATCAAGTCAGATACTCTACTATTATAAATGTCATGGATCATGATCCAACATTTTTTAGACTTGAAGAATCTGACCATCATAACAGTGATGCTGTGATGCCATGTAAACCATTGGATGGAAATGCTGGAGCTCTAAAGGTAGGTTGGTATGATGTGAGTAGACTTGGACAACAAGCAAAAGCTTTGATACATCAAGTGTGAAAAATATTTTTATGCACCTAGATGTGTTCCTAAGTATGGTCCACATATGCATGATGTCTGACAACTAGTGCATTGTCCTCAAGTGATGCTTGGGGCAGTCACTTTTCAAGATGTGTATCATATCATGTGAGTTACTTGGAAAGGATTATTAATAGTCCAAAATTTATACTTTTATGTGTACATTAGAGGAGGTTGGGGATTTTGAAATAGGTCCATAATGTAAATATAACATGTATATTCGGGTATTATTAATAATCTCTTCAATGCATGTGATATAGGGATATTTTGATGAGTGACTGTCCCCAGTAGTGATGAGGCTATGATGCAAGATGTCAAGATTTAGTGGGAGTATTCCATGAATACAATTCAATCAAAGATAGCTTCTATAGTGAGAGTGGTACATTGACACATATGGTTTACCAAAGATAGGAGCGTTGAGAGGTCAAGCTCAACATGTACTACTCCTAGATGACTATCACGGACAGTCAATCATTGCTGGCACACCTTAGTGGATACACATACCTTCTCCAATGATACTACAATTGCACACTTATCCATCTAGCTCACTCACTAGCGATTCACACTAGATTGTCGTACTAGTTTCCCTTTGTGTTGTACTTTTTTTGTGTGTATTTCCTCCTTCTCATCTTCAATATGATTGCCTACATTGTGTGATTTGCGCTAGTTGTTGACCAAATATCTATCGCTCAAATCTATATTTTAGATGGTTTAAACTCAATTTTTCCAATAATACTTGGTTGGAGAAGTGCTAGCGGGGTATTGCTAAGTTAACGCAAGCATACTATGCTAGTCTTGATGACTCAAGAAAGCTAGGTGGCGATTTTGTGCAAACTTGGAATGTAAATTTTTGACATCCATCACATTGTATTTGAGTAGTATCTCACTCCTCTTTTGTTTCATTGCATTCCAAGCTTGTGTGCTCATCCAAATTCCCAATCTAGTTAGTAAGCGAGTAGTTAAGAATGTTTTCCAATTGGTCTTGATTTGTTGTTTTTGTTTGTTAGCTCATTAGTCGGCGTGGATGGGCCATTCCTTCATGCCTCAAAAGCTGATGTAGTCTCCATACCCCAACCATATCACACTTATCTACACTAAAATAATGTACAAACATTGAACCCATGACCACACCTACCACAAGGCCAAGTCATGATGATGGTGATTCAAGTGGCTACGGCCAAAGTTTTGATGAAGAGTTTGGTATATCCTCTATGAAGACTCTAAGTGCAAGAATGATGCGGGAAAAAATAGGGCGTGTGGCTATTATTGTGCATCGCCAAGTTTTGGGAGATTAAGGAATCCTATGCAAAGACTTACTTATGATACTTGTGTGGTTCGTGGAAAATTGGGTAGGATTTTGATCTCGCTTTCTTTGAGGATGTTAGTGGATATCTAAACTGTGATCAAGCTATATATGAGGAGTGGTTTCCCTTGAGCCCCCCTTGAGGGATATGCATAGACTCATATAATTGATTATGAGGAGACACTCAATCCCATGGACAAGATGGCAACTGTATGTACCATTATTGTAGCAACTACAACAAAAGGTTGGGTTTTACGTAGATGGATGTGAAGAATGGATTATTGCATGGTGACTTGCAAAAAGAGGTGTACAAGTAGTAGCCACGTACAAGAGTGCTACAATGGTAGCATGTGAGGTAGCATAACTAGAAATGCTACTTGGAGAGTTGAGCATAGGTTGATTGTCATCGGCTTTGATAACCTTAGTAGTGTACATCTTGGTGAGATTAACCTTACATACGTGAGGATAGATGCAAAACTTGCAAACATTTTCACAAAGGCCTTGGGAAATTTTGAGCTATGCCTAGAGATGAGAGAAGATGTTGAACTTGAGGGGGAGTTTTGAGATGTCAAACTCAAGCCATGGTACACTTGAATGACTTTTTGCCTACATTTATCACTGGCACACGGTATCAAACACGAGGATCATTGCTAGTGGTACTAAAATTGGACTTCATCAATATGGTATGCGTATCAAGAGTGATGTTTGCTTATCTTGCCATCTCACTTAATAGTAATTTGACATTGATAATTGTACATAGATCTTATTATGTTATATTTCCTACTAATTTTTTGCAAACCTTATCATCATTTTGAGTAGTGAAGAAGAAGATACATCCTTCATCCTCCATCTCCGTTGTGTGCTCTCTTGGTTGTGTGTGTGTGCTTGCAAAAGCTCAAGCTTCTCCATCTCTATCTCTTTACATGAATATTTAAAAAGAAGCCGATGAAGAGAGATAACCCCACACACAACTAATGTGCTCGAATGCAAAGCCAAACTAGTGAAATCAGATGCAAGTTGGATACAATGTAAAGGGGATCAATTGCAACCATCCTAAGCATAATCCTACTACATTGCAGCTAGGGCTTAATCTACCTATAAGGAGAATGGCTCAAGTTAATGAATCTATCCACAATCAAGTGAACCAAGAAGTTGAGTAAGATCCCATGCTACACTTCACACCTATCATTAGTGCAATAGGCTATGGAGGGTGCACAAGTGTAGCATTCATGATGTATGTGTATACAATAGAAGAGAGGGAGAGAGAGACAACATAAAGCTCAAAACTATACTCAAGAACAATGCACCTCTACATACTCTTTGCATTGAGAATACATCCTTATATACAAGATGGGTTTATGCCACTTTGCATGATTGCTTATGTCATCAATTCTTTGATTTCACTACTCAGATCACCCAACCTTATCTCTAGTCTAGCACAAGTTTTCATGCTCTAACTTGACTCTTTAACACAACCCACATTCTCTCTCTTACCCAAAAAGTTTTTCTTTTGACACTTCCTTTGTGGAAAGGACCCCTAACTACGAGGGAAAGTTGGAGATGAGGTTGCTTGCTCTGCAAGCAAGAGGGGACACCATCTTTCAGCCCCCATTCTCACCTCTTAAACCTGTCTTACTACCTTGCCCATCTAGTCAGGCCCTGTCACCCCTTCCAAAATCACACAATTTGCTCTCTCTTGGAGGCATGCAAAACCCATTTCAATGCCATTTTGGTATCATAAAAACATGTTGGAGTTTAGGATGAACTTCCAAGACACTTTTGAAGGCAACATTACTTTTTTGGCACTTCTGAGTAGGGAATGGACCTTCTCTGCCACATTTGCCATGTTTAGACCATGCAAAAGGCTTGCAATTGAGGGCTTTTTGAGAGGCTGACAAGGTGAGTCTATAACATTTTTTGGAACCCCAAAAATTGCACTTCTTGGGCTCCTTTTCAATCTTATATTTTGATATGTCCACATTCTAGATTGGATGTCTATATTCCTATGAGTCATTCTTTGCAATTCTATTGTACATGCTTACCTTGATGATTTTTGGTGAGCATCTATGCTTTGATGTAGTTTATAGACAATTGACGGCACACTGAGTTTTGAGTCACATATGGTTCTTTAGGCATATTGTTGTGATATTATTTTTGCTAGCTTATGCCTGTCATCAACGGATTTGGGCATCGAATGAAGTTTTTTTCTTGCTTATGCATCATGATATTTTTGCTTATGGTGATCTAGTTGGCTTATTGCAACTCAATGTTCTTATGGTTATAAGTACCATATATGATGATGCAATCTATGGCTATGATCTTGAAGCTTATTCATGCAAGTTTGAGTCATCTATGCACATAGAGCAATTTATGGCTTATTTTCATGCACTTATTTGATAGTATGTTTTTCTCTCTTGTAGTCTATGCCTCTCATGCAATGATCGAGGAAAATTCTTGTTTAGAAGGGAGTTGCTTGTTCCATTTGGCACTTTTTTTGTGCACATTTTCTACTAGAAAGTAGTGTTTTGGTCTACGTATTTTGCATGAAGTTTGGGGATACAACCTTGTACGCCTGTGTGGTGCCAATTTTGGCATACTGTGGCAGTTGTCTTGAGTTGTGTGTGCATAGCTTTTTGTAAAGGTCATGGTGAGGTTTTTTGAAACCAAGCATTAGGTCCAAGTTTCCCAATGTGAGGTGGATTAGGTTGCTTGAGCTCCAATTATTGTCTCTTTGCCATAGGACATGTATAGATGGGATAAGGTGCTCACTACCAGTGTCAACTTGGTAGTTTCTTATCGGGTTCAAAATTCCTTTATGCCCATATTTTGATACAATCTGTACTCATTGTTTATGGCCATAATCATTTGAATTTTATGGAAAAATATGCCAAAATTATGATGGAGTTTCATTAGATCTTTTGCCATAGTTTTCTACTTGATGTATGTGTCTCCCTATCACAAGTTTTGGTTGACATAGTGTCTAATCAAGTCCAATACTTTGGTTTATTTTTAGCATATTTTTTGACCACAATTCTAACTATTCATTTATGCATTTTCTCTACTAGTTTTGGGATGAGATATGATCTATCTAGTGCCGAACGTTTGCCAAATTTTATTGTAAGTATATGTAAGTTTAACTATAGCATTTTTCTTCTTTGATTTGAGGATGAAAGAAGGATATTGCGTCTCAGTTGAACAAGTTCAATATCATTTTCAACCAATTACAAGCTCAAAAGTTGAATCTCATAACTATCTCCCAAATTAATCGCATCATGTAAACAAGATTTCAGCATAGCATGCTTCATGCTATACAAATTCATGTGAAGTTTCTTGTCTAGCAGACCTTCCAAGAATAAAGGGCCAAGTCTCTCTTTTAAAATCTCTTGTTCTCAACATCTTACATTACACTACCCAGACTACTTGCACGATCTCTCAATGTTTCACCTTGCTTTTATTGAAAGTTATAGATTTGTGTTATTGTGTTATGTCTAATCTTTGTTTTGACAAAAGAAGCTACAAACCTTCTAGTAAGAGTATGAAGGTATATGGAACTTCCATATCCTCACGTAGACCCTAGAGTTTGGAACTAGGCTAAGGCTTTGTGCGTGTCTGTTGCACGTGTCAATGCAGGGGACTTGCCGATACACTGTGCGAGCCACAAATGGCTCCAAGCACACAACTAGACTAATCTAGCAAGCTCAAGAGAGCAAGGGTGTGTCACTCACCACCCTACACTCGCCTTCGTGGAGGATTCCTTGCCGTGAAGAAGAAGGAGCCGCCGTTGCGTCGTGCTCAACCACTTCACCGCCATTGTACAGTCGTCGCAATGCTCGATCACACACTCTCTCTCTCTCTCTCACATATACACACACACACACACACACAAGGAGATGAAGAAGAGGAAGAAGGAGATGGAGCAAGAGCACTCTTCAATTGCACAAATGAGAGAATGAGTGTTTTTTAGGTTTAGGTGACTTTTATATGAGCTCGCCCATTCACACTTGGACGCCCATGCTTAGCCAACTAACCCTTGGATGTTTCAGTTAGAGTGCACCTCTCATCGACGATCACTCTTACCCTTTTCCTATTGGACCGACAAGCCCGGTACCTGACTCTACCAAATAAATAATACGACGTCTATCGTAGGTGACAGGAATGTGCGTGAGGGTTAACATGTCCCCCTTCCTGATGTAGATTTTGTCCTTGGAAGCTATTGAGTTGAAGTTCGTTCGTCGAGGTGGAAGATCATTTGAGATGACTGTCCTTAGCCTTCTTCAGTCCACTGCAAAATCAAACAACATTGGCACAGTAATTGCATTCTCATATACAATTAACAAGCATATGTAGTTGTAGGCAGACAAAATGATTGGTAACAGAATAGTAAACCATTTGTCAGCAATAAACATTGTAATATAATCAAACGCATAAACAGTTGTGAAGGTAAAAAACTAAACAAGTATGGGGTCACTAATTTAACGATCAAAAGGCACTAGAGATCGACTATTAATACCATAGGCAAGCTTCTCAATTTTCTTTGGTCAATTAAGTTGTTTAATCGCGAGAGCCAAGTATTTCATGTCCGAGGGCTGACTAGAGGCTATACCTAGAAGGCCTTGTAGTTAAGCTATGATAAAAGGAATTTCTCATGAAATCATCGCCTGACTGATTACCTTTTCTTTGACCCCCCAAAGTCTTTTCACAATGATTCAATTTTGATGTGTGTGCTTATATTGTATGCCTTGGGTTTTTTCCTTTTCAAGGAAAAGCACCCACACTGGGAACCTCTAGGGCTCTAGTACCATA
Organism: Adiantum capillus-veneris; assembly: GCF_014529385.1. Lineage (NCBI taxonomy): Eukaryota > Viridiplantae > Streptophyta > Polypodiopsida > Polypodiales > Pteridaceae > Adiantum > Adiantum capillus-veneris. The sequence continues at coordinate 19,663,607 of NC_140932.1, read as the reverse complement.
GGCGATACATGTGAGTGGAGTACCAAATCAAGTTGAAATTTCTCTTCCAGATTAAGATTTTACATTGTGGCACTTTGATTTTTTTGTTTGTTCGTTTTCAACATTTTGATTTTGTAACTTAGGGGGTCATATAACACTGTTACCCTCCCCAGGCTCATCACACTAGTAAACTCCCTTTATAATACTTAAGCTAAAGGTCAATAGGGACTAAGCCCACTAGTAACCCTAGTAAATTGCACACAGTGCTGCCTAAATCGGATTAAGAACCTAAGTAACCATTGAATATTAGAAAGGCATTCCCCATGATATTAAGAGAAGATCTCTAACGCCTAGCTTGGTCAAACTAGCTTAGTCGACGGACTGCTTGTTTCTTTAAACCTAGACTAGTGATCATGGCAAAAATTACATTGAATTTAATGTTTGATACTAACAAATGCGCTGAATATTTGCTACCAATCACAATTAAAGCAGACAAACATGGATGCAAAAAAGATAAGGGGCCATGCTAATGGACAAGAAACACTTGTTTGTGTTGATGATCGTGCTTGATTTGAAAAGTGGACGAGAGAAAGATTCCATGAAGGTCCAAATCCTAACCACACCAACACGTTCCTGTACACACAAGGAAACACAAAGAATACCTCTAGGAGGCACTGGAAGAAAGAACTTTGCTAATCACTAAACTCTAAACCAGAAACACTCCTATCGTACTAATCTTACCTACCCTCCATCACTAGAGTGATGAGGATCAAATGTGTTTGATGACATAGGTTTCTGTTTCAGTGTACTAAATGTGAATGTGTAGGTCTGGTCAATGTTTGACTTTTATTGTGCATACTCGTTTGCTAATTGCTCTTGCTCTTTACTATTTTTCTTTTTTGTGAGTATAAGGCTTTATATATACATTCCCTAAGATTGGTGATTGAGAGGTCAGGGAAAAAAGGGTAAGAGGGAAATAATTCAATAGGCTGACGTGAATGAAGACTTCCCCCCTTCCTTGGGTAGGTCATATTGTTTGAAATTTGCTCGTCACCCTTTGAAACCAATTGTTCCAGTTGCTAATAGGTGAGGGTTTTTGCCAGTATTTTTCTATTACCTTAGGTGCCTCATCGAGTTGCAAGGGTGGTAAGGTACTCTCCCAGGATCGAACTTGAAGTGGTTCATCAGGTGATTCTTGAACACTGGGAGGTGTGGATTCCTTTGTAGCTTTTTGGAGGTCCACTATTGTAGTGGAAGCTGTGGAGAAGCTTTTACCTCTATGGATGCATTACATGAGGAGCTAGAAGCTTCATGGGACTCCCCCCTTCTTGAGCTAGGTGGAACAAATCGTTCTTTCTTTAGTACCCAAATTAGCTGTGAAGCGGGTGTGTAGCATTCTGTGATTTTTTTCTTTTCGCGATTGTCAATTTGTTTTGGAGCTACAGGATTGGGCTCACATGGGTCAGGTGAGAGGTAACCTAGATTTGATCATTTCCTTGATAGTAGTTTTGGGCTTCCAATAGTCGTTTAAGAATCCATCGCCACGTTTCCTTACATTTTTTGGGGCGATTGGGACGTTTCTTACAAGGCTTCTATTTTTTTAGCACTAGCTATGGTCGCTAAAGAAGCTTTAGGGACCCACTTGTATGTTTTCTTTATTATACTAGGATGAGTCTTGTCAGAAGCTATATGTAGTGATTCTAGCATATTTAAGGGTACGAGTGGTGGCATTTCATCCCCCTCAGGTGTTACCCAGGTCGTTGTTAACCCTCACGCACATTCCTATCACCTACGACGGATGCTGTATTATTTATTTGGTAGAGTCAGCAGGTACCGGGCTTGTCAGTCCAATAGGAAAAGGGTAAGAGTGATCGCCGATGAGAGGCGCACTCTAACTGGAACATTCAAGGGATTAGTTGGCTAAGCATGAGTGCCCAAGTGTGAATGGGGCAAGCTCATATAAAAGTCAATTAAACCTAAAATTCACTCATTCTCTCATTTGTGCAATTGAAGAGTGCCATTGCTCCATCTCCATCTTCTTCTTCTTTATCTCCTTGTGTGTGTGTGTGTGTGTGTGTGTATGCGTGAGAGAGAGAGAGAGAGAGAGAGAGAGAGAGAGAGAGAGAGAGAGAGAGAGAGAGAGAGAGAGAGAGTGCGATAGAGCATTGCGGCGGCACGACGGTGGCGAGGTGGTTGAGCGCGGCGTAGCGGTGTCTTCCTCTTCTTCGCGGCGAGGAATCCTCCACGACAACAAGCGTAGAGTAGTGAGTGACACACCATCGCCATCTTTGAGCTTACTAGTTTAGGCTTGTTGTGTTCTTGGAGCCATTTGTGGATCGCACACAGTGTATCGGCAAGTTCCTTGCATTGACACGTGCGACATACGTGCACATTTTTGGCGCCGCTGCCGGGGAATGCCATACACTAAGCTTGAATGGCACTCTCTGCTTCTTTTGTGGTGCAATTTCAACTGTAGGAAAGGTAGGGAAGGAAGGTGTGTGTGTTGAGAAGAAGGATTTTGTGTTGCTACTGTGTATTTCTTTGTTAATGAAGTTTTGAAAGGTTACTGTGTTTTCTTTGTCATAAGGAATTAGTATTAAGGTTGTTAGTTATGTGTAATGCAAAGTACAGTAAGTAGAAAGTAGATCTGTGAGAGCTAATGAAGTGTGTTAGTGTGTAACAATAGTCTTATTAGTTGTAAGTAGATAGGTAGAGTGTGTGTGTGCTCGCGCGTAGGCCGCGACGACCTTATCCTTAAAAAAAAGAAAAAAATAAATAATTTTTTTTAAAAAGGTAGGACCGGGATCGGGAATATCTCCCAGACCCAAGTCCAGACCCAAGCCCAAGCTCACGCTCAGGCTCAGGCCTCAGTCGTCCTTCCAAATTACATATTTTAGTTTCACACGTAGCTAAAAATCGACTTTTTTGAGGACCAACGAAGCTTTACATGACCGAACATTGTGCTGTAAAGCACACCACGACCCTTTGAGTGATACGCTTGTTTCGAGCTATCACACACTTTAATAAAAGAACCGATCATTAAAAAACATTAAAAAACGAGTAAAAACGGACGCCTAAAAAAGTAAGCAGTTAACCTTCGAGGTTATTCGCGGATGCTTGTAGGGTGCCAAAGGCACGTGCATCTGCGCTCTGGTCGTGTGCTAGAGACTAAGCAACTAGAGAGAATTTCGACTTACACGTGTTCTCAATATCCACCTACTTTAGGTTCCGGGCCCTCGGCGGGGACCCAAGGTAGTACAAACCAAGACCCGAACATAGCGGCTAGTGACTCTTCCTCTGACTACGATGTCATGGAGGGTTTCCCAATGCCTAATCCGATAGCTCAAGCCAAGACATGCATGCCATGGGACCGCGGTCCGGGCCAAGCGTGCTTAGCCGCTTGAAGGAAACCTTTAGTAGAGCCACTCGCTCCGAACATAGAGCTAATGATATAAATGAGGGGGGTGGGGAAGTAAATTCTTCATTCATGACCAACGTAGATCCGATGCCCTTAGAGAATGTGCATGTGAATACTTCATTCACTGCTTGACTCTTCACAGTTATTCCTCTCCGAGGTCATATTACCCGATGGTAGAAGCCTTGCCGAAGTGCAAGAGGTTGAGCGATATATCCTCGCAGCAAGGGAAAAGGAAATCGAGAGCTTACGCAAGATGGAGCAACGAAGAGAGTTAAAATCTAAAGCTCCTATGTCAATATCCTTGCCAGGGAAGCAATTGAGTGCTCCTGACTTAGCAATCACTAAGGACCAACTCCTAGAAAGCAACATTGCATCTAGCTCATGTTGGGGTTAAGGCCTATGTGCCTTGACCGGTCGCCCAGGTCATGGGCGCCCGCCCACTGTTACCCTATACTTATAGTGAGTATACTGTATAGGGGGAGCTGCCACTTCACAGTCTCCCCACCCACATCGTGTGTGTGTCTCCTTCTCTCTCTCTCACTCTCCGTCTGTGGTGCTCCCCGATCCCCTTCAATTGGTATCAGAGCTATGGTGACCGCGGAGAGCACGACGGCTTTGAGAGCTTCGAGGCAATAGCTCACTCACTCTCGATGGTAGAGAGATTAAGAAATCTTGTGAGCTCAGTTGAGAGTGATGTATGCTCTTGTGGAAGCTCAGAAAGGAGTGTGGAAGACTGTGTGTAAGTGAAGGTGCTGCCCTAAAAACTGTGTGCGTAGCAGCACTGTTTTCAGATTCGTTTTTCTCCTTGTAGAATGCAAATATGAGAATTCTATTGCAAAGAGCCCATCCGTTTCGACGTGGTCTACAACTTTGCAGAAGAAACTTTTTGCAAATTCCTCACCGTTTTGCTGATATTCAGCTCAGACTGACTGTATACAGAAATTCCATATTTTCTGTTGTCGCATTGTGTGCGAGTTTGATACACTTTTGGAAGCACAGGAGATGCTTGAAATTGAGTGCATAAGTTCTGAGCTGAAGATGCAATTGCAGATTGTGTTAAGCTTGTGGTTTGAGGGTTTTTTGATAGACTTGGGCAACGAAGTACGGAGGAGTTTACACACCACCGAGGCGGTCTCTTGAGAGACGCAGTTTTTGGAGCACACAGGTGGAGCTTCTTTCACTGGTTTTCACAGGATACTTTGGCAGTGATTTTGTGCTTGGATTCATGGTCTTTGTGGATGGTTTGCATATGGTTATGGCACATGGTTGATGCCCATTATACATGCATTTTGGCGAGCACTTTCGAGTGGCGGTGAGCTCTCTTGAGAGCATTGTTTTCGCATTGATCAAGTTTCCGGATTGCAAATCTTTTGGCGCTTGCTTATGCACGGTCACTCCGTTGATGTACGTTGAGTGCAGATTGCCATTGTATGTGAAAATGTGGAGCCATTTTGGCATTTCTACTCATTGGCATTGAGTAGTGTTATGGTTTATGGTAGAGATTGTACTTGAGTTTTTTGCTCAGTTTTCAGGGGAAATTCTGTCGGATTTTTCTCAGATTCTCGCCATAGTTTGTGATCAAATGTTTACTCTCACTTTGACAGGTTTTGTCAGTTTGGACACAGTTTTGTGTTTTTGTATCCACTCTCGCAAGAGTGAGGAGTTGTATATCTTTCTTTGCTTGAGACAGTGGTTTTCTCTTGGGTGGGAGAGTCTTGTGATCTCGAGCATTGTTTGCCATAGTTTTGCAGATCTTATGCATGTATGTTGAGTGTAGTTTGTTGCGCATTGATTGCTCATTGTATTGAGCTTGCAGGACAATGGTTATTTTGTGTTGATAGCCATTCTGCGTCGAAACTCTAGCGAAATTTTCCCAGGAGTTTTATGCGTATCATTTATGCGATCTAGGTAGAGATTGCGGGTTGCACTCAGCATTTGCGTGTGGTGTTCTCTGCAGGTGGGAGATTTGTGCGTGTGTATGCATCGATACCGCACATTGTGGGCTCGGTGATTAGCTCACAGATTGCAGTGTGATACTAGAGCAGGCGAGGCTTGTATTGACATTGCGGGAGCTCTATTTTGGAGTGTGTCTCACAGGTTTTACATTGTGTTTTTGGCCATATTTGTAGACAGTTTCCAGGTGTTGTTGGTGAGGTGGTTTTGCTTTCTAGTTTGCTACATTCTGCTCATGGCAAAGACAGGTGATCGCTCAGATTATGATCTCTCCGAAATGTGCATGTTTGATGGGTCAGACTTTGCAGCATGGAGAGAGTGCATGCTTGATGCATTGACACAACGAGGGTTGCATCGACCATTGAGTGGTGATGCAGGTAGACCTTCAAACATGTCTGACGATCAGTGGCAAGAGCTAGAGGAGATGGCACTATCTACGCTCTCTTTGCACCTTGCGGAATCTGTATATGCTCTTGTTATGTATGAGACTACTTCGAGAGAACTTTGGCGCAGATTACATGATATGTATGATAGATCTGAGTCATCACGGACTCGTGTGAGACATGTACATTCACGAGCACGCCGACAGGTGACATGTTGGTATTGTGGTCATTCTGGACACGTTAGACGGCACTGTTTTCGTCGTATGCGACATCGTAGGAGACATGGCAGTCTCAGAGATGTATGTAGTGATTCCATGGACCCAGTTGCTTTGACAGTTGAGGTAGATGTAGTGTCGGAGTATACTAGTGACGGGGATGTCACTTTTACCTCGAGCTATGCACGAGATTCTATACATGTGGATAGTGCACTCCCTTCGCAGTGGTTGCTAGACATAGATGCTATGTTTCATGTCACGCCGCATCGTGAATGGTTTTGTAGCTATTCTAGCGGGATGCTTGGTAGTGTACGTTTGACCGATGGATCAGTGCATGCGATAGCAGGTGCAGGAGATGTGAGACTATCATTACCGAGTGGTGCATCTTACTTGTTACGACATGTGTGCTATGTACCAGATTTGACAGTGAGTTTGATCTCGATTGGTCAGCTTAGAGATTGTGGATGTTAGATTTCACTACGAGAGGTGCGAGAGGTGCCAGGAGTGGTACAGGTTACCCATTGCATGTGGATCACGGGAGAGACGGTGTTGTCTCTGTGATCATGCAGCCAAGTAGAGAGCGAGAGAGTAGGCGAGTCTCTTTTGCTTGTGGGTTGCAGGATGCTTTGCATGGAATGCAGAGCAGTGACCTTGTTGTGCAGGTTGCGTCTACGGATGCACAGGTAGAGTGGGACAGATCTAGTGAGTCACAACAGGATGAGTCATCAGAGGTGATAGAGATGACTCACATGGATGCTGAGATTTTGGGTATTGTGGAGTCATTTCTTGATATGCCTATGCCAGATCTTGATGCAAATTCAGGATAGACGGATACTCTTGGTACACATGTGATATGTGGTGGGCACGAGGAGTCACTCCAGAGCTCGAAGTCAGAGTGCCATGGTCTCTATGATAGGGGACAAGATTGCCATGAGTTGAGTTCTGAGTTGGAGGTGGCAAAGGTTGCCAGGGTTGCATCAACGTTCGGTGTACTCATGTACGAGATGTTGATCTCGAGGCCCGACATAGAAGCTGCAGTGGGAGCATTTGCAGCTGGGTTGATTAGTTGTTCGATGACTAATCTCGGCATAGAGCATAGGGGAGGTTTGCAGGTATTGGACCGATACTTGCAGGAGTGCATGAGCTCTTGTAGACTCTTTGCAGAGCTTGGAGCTAGCTCTGTGTGGCTTCCGTAGCGGGATGTTTGTCTATCAGTAGAGCCGGATGCACTAGCTCATCGAGAGTCAGTGGGCATAGGTTAAGAGAATATCTCACCTTCTATTAGTTGTACACTAGTAGATCTTGCTTAAAGGCACATTGGCCTTTAAGTGGGAGGTTGTTGGGGTTAAGGCCTATGTGCCTTGACCGGTCACCCAGGTCATGGGTGCCCGCCCACTGTTACCCTATACTTATAGTGAGTATACTGTATAGGGGGAGCTGCCACTTCACAGTCTCCCCACCCACATCGTGTGTGTGTCTCCTTCTCTCTCTCTCTCTCACTCTCCGTCTGTGGTGCTCCCCGATCCCCTTCAGCTCAAAGGACACCCCTAGCAACTCAATCCTAGGTGGAGCGTTCTTAAATGAGAATTGATAGTACAAACTACAAACTCAAACTCTAACCGACGTATACACAGGTCACACCTATCACGTGGGTTGGTTAGATGTCCTACAATCCACAATGGGTTCTACTAGGGTGGAGGATCAACAACAAAGAGTTTGTGAGGTCATCCATAGGGTCATTGAGTTAGAGAGACATAACAAGGGGATCAACATACCTTCAACGGGTCTCATGAGATTCTTGGATACAGGAAAGGCTAAACAACCGACCTTATCGCAAATGGATCAACAGGACAGAACTTAACATATCTTTTTAGTCTTAGGGTTGCCTTCCGTACAAATTCTCCATCTTTTTGTTTGAATTTATGGATTTGTGAGACGGTATTATGAGCTATTCCCCTTTGAGAGAATTCCTCATTAAACTCGTTAAACACTTCCTCCATCGACTCAAAGTCTCTACGCTCCACAGAGTCAAACCAAGTTGCAGCATCATCCTCTAGGGTTAGTCCAAACCCTGCAAATTGGGTAGGAAAATCTAACACCTCTTCGGCTGTAATTACACGCAAAGGCTGCTACATGATCTCTCGGGTCTCTGTTTCCTGTGTATTTCTTGTTTACCCATTTTTGCACTTGAGAAGGTCTAATTCTGCGATGGTCTACAAATCTCATCATTGGATCACCCCATCCAAGTCGATACACCTCCTCACGCCTTCTATAATAGGCTGGTTCCTCTCCCAATGGTGCTCCTAAGCCATAATTTCTAACGGTTCTCGCTGGAGGTGGTTCATCTCTTCTAACTCGTTCCATGGGTGGTCCTCCAGGCTCGGTCGACCCTTGTGTCTTTGGCTTACTCTCTGCTTGATACCTTGAATAGTGTGGTGGTTCTTGCAAAACCCTGAGCCCTCGTGCACCTTGATAATCGTCTCGGTTTCGGTTTGGTTCCATTGTTGCACTCTGTCGAAGCCATGCTTGCAACAATGGCTGGTTTGCTGGTTGGTCTTGGTTGTTGAATGCTTGCGGTCTGGTGGAATGTGAGGTAGTGTCATACTCATCTGAAAATGGATTTGTTGACTTGCTTGGGGTGTGGACGGCTCTCGGCATTTCCTCAGGGGCATATGCTAATGCCCTTGGTCCTGTTGCTCTTTCTACTTCCTCTGGGAGAATACGCTGGTATTCTCGCCCGTATCTATCAACAAAAACTATGCCCTTCCCCGTAGCAGTTTCATAAGAGAATAAGTAGAGAACCTTGTCTTTGCTTAGTTCGTTTACATATGGTTCTTTGCTGCGAAAGTAAGAGACAATACCCTCACTCTCATGTTTGTAGATTCCCACATTCTCGTTATAAGTTGGAATCCTGGTTGTTTTCTTATCAACATAAAAATAGTTCCGCGCCGATCAATATTTGGTGGCGGTTCTTGAGTTCCTGAAACCATTTTCCCTTTTGCCATGTTATCTCCATATCTGTTGTAATCTTCAGGGTTGCTAACTATTAAATAGTGGTTCCCCTTTTCGTCTCGGAATCTATCTCCATCATCATACACTCGGATTATCTCCAATCTTTGTGTTGGCCTCTCTTCGATACAAATGCACTTGCAGCCTCGATAGTCAGAATAGACTAGGGCTCCTCTTGAGTTTGTTCCCTCTAAGAAGATCACCGTGAGCCTGGAATCATTCAAAGGATTTTGGGAGGTGCTTCCTCCTCGCATAGGTCCATCATAGGTGAAACCTCCTGGCTGTTGACTACCCATCATGAAGAAATATTTGTCTGACGAAGTGTCAGTATCACTACCTTCCTCAATAATCGGTGCTAGCGGATCTAGCTTTGCCTGAGTTACACTCTCTTCGGTGGACACTAAGCTACCTCGGTCACCTGCCACCTTCTGGTCTCTAACAATTTATCTTCCTGATCTTAAATTCATCAAACTTATCAATGCAATTTATCACAAATTCAACCACTCACCTGGCAATGGGTCAGTTTCTACACAACTTCTTGCCCTGTTGCTGAATATACCTGTACACAAGCGTTTTAATTTCGGCAATTGAATCAAAGCATTTATTTGCTAGAGGTTATCTTAGTAATGATTGGTATAACTGGAGAGTTAATCTCAACCACTACTGTATTTTATACACTGCTGATGTTCTGGATTAGGTTTGCTAATCTGGAACAATACTTTCCTCTGATGTTGGCCAATTTACGCGAAAAAGTCTGAATTCAGTCTTTGCTTTGTCAAATGGGCAAACAAGGTCTAAATTCACTTCTGAAAGAAGTTCTGGAACCCTTAAGCCAAATGGAACCTCACTGTCTAGGCCAGGTCAAATTTTCTCAGTAGTATGCCCCAATAGACATCCTACGTGTAGGATGTCTCTTGCTGTGTTTTGCCTAGATTTTTGCACTGTTGTTTCCCTTTGTTGTGCTGAGCTTACATCTGCTTTTACTTTTTGATTTGGACACCTATTAGTTGGTCAACGAGTCAGAAATATGTTCCGACGGCCTGTTGATGGTATTGATCAGTCTAATCAACTCCAAATTGGAACAAAATTGACTAGCACGCTTGCTTTAGGCTATATAACACCTTGTAATGCCCAAAGTCAAAGTCTGGCTTCATTTTCTTGCATTAGATATCCTATGCGTAGTATGTCTTTTTCTTCAGAATGGCTTTAAACTCAAGTCTTAAGCTCCCCTTGAGTTACTGATCACTTTGGTATACTCAGAATTCAGTTTGGAGTCCCAAATCACTCAGAAGACATCCTACGCGTAGGATGTCTTTTTTGGCCTGTTTGACCCCAGATTTGTCCCACAGCTTCCCCTTGATGTCAGTATTCCTGTGGTATGCTTATATTTTGATTTGGATGTCAAAAGTCCCAAACTTCAGCTGTTTTTTACTTTTTCAGTCGAAAGTGCTAAAGTCCACTTTGAACCCAATTTTCTTACCCAAATGAGGTGAAACCCCTTTCAGTCACTCAATATATCATGCAAGACACACTCATGCAGCCATCTTCTGGTTTTGGTCTCAAGTTAACGTTTTGGCACTATTTGGGTAGGATGTCTAGCAATTTCAATCTATCTGGCGTTATCCTGTCAAGATATGGCCAAATTTTCCCTTTCCAGTTGAAATTAGGGTAAACCCTACCTTCTGAACACACTGGTCAACTCAAAATCCCAAAATTCCTCCCAGATTGGCCTGTAGACATCCTACGCGTAGGATGTCTCCTGGCTTAAAATTAAATTTTTTTCTGACAAGAATGCTCTTGATGCTCTGTAGATATATCAGAAACACTCACAGTAACTTTTGGACTTCAATTAGGTTTTCAACCACACTTTTGCGTCTTTTTGCGTCTTTTACAATCTTGTAATGATTCTACCAAGCAAGTGTACATGCATGAAATGCTCTAGATCTGAATCATGATGTCCTACTTACTCTACTCCTACCTATCATGAAGAAATGGTGATAATGGTGTTTTTGGTTGCTTTTTGGCCTCTCCTGACTCTCAAGCTCACCTCTCACCGCTTCTACCACTCCAACTCCTACTCTAGAACTCGATTACTACCTAAAACTACCTAAGTCTACCTCCTCTACCTAAGTCGAAGGATCTAGGCCAGACACACGCTTCCTAAACTCCCTCTAAGACCTAGAGAGTCCTCCACCCTCAGATCCTATCTAAATGTAAAGCGAGACTCTTGGCAAGCCAAAAATCCCAATCCTCAAGGATTAGTCTCGGTCACCTACCTAAGGTTTTCGTCCCCGGCAGCGGCGCCAATGTTGGACGGGTACGCCGCGACGGACGTCAGCACAACGAGAACTCACCCTTTTAACATCCCCCCTCCTCGTTCATGTTGTCCCCGACATGGTCTTGATCCGGTGCTTCATCTTATGGTCTCCCACATCTTTAGCAGTGATTCATACCTTGCATGTAGATTCAGCATTGTTGGGCCAAAGATATCTGTATGCATGGTGAAGAACCCCGTGTAGAATGCTTCTTCAAAAGCTTGGAGGTGATAGGATGGTAGAAACATAATTCTTTGATACAACGCTTGTATCACCTCCTTGGAAGGTTGACTTGACAGATCATAAGCACATCTGTATGTATCCTGGAAGAAGAATATACTGTCGGTCACTTGGCCTGGCTTGAAGGTCTCAAACACTGCTAGGATGGTTCTGCAGATTTTTCTCATCATAATGCATGTAAGGTCAGGTGAGCCAGTGAACAACTTTATGGCGCGCCCGTTAGGGTTTTCACCATGTATTGTACACTTATTCTCTCACTTGCCTTTACGCCCGACAGCTTTGGGTAGTTCAGCCAAGTGGGTTGGCTTCTTTGCAAGATTTCTTGTGCCTTCCACGTCCTAACCCTTGGTAGAGGACAAAAGCTGAGGTTGTCTTTGATGTGTTTAGGTGCCTCTACCAAGTGTATTAGGTATTGTGGGTACTTGGTAAGCTAAGCCTTCCTCCACTTTGGCTGAGAATCCACTATGAGCTTTACTCCTTTTGGCCTCGAGGTGTCTGCATTGTAGAGAGGTTCCGTTGGCTCTTCTCTTATTCGCTTGTTTATTGTTGCTGCCTCATATTTCATCAATGGATGGATACGGGAGAGAGGGTTGAAGCCACTCGCGCCTGAGATTGCTGGCGTCGATCTTCTGAATGGTCATAGATTTGAAGACCCGTGCTCCCATTCCAAGGCTTCCTTTGTGCTTTCTCTGAGCTCTGCCTCTATTGCCTTACGCAATTTTTCCTCCTCTTCTTGTGTTAGATCCTGTGGCTCTTGAGAGGATCCTGCTATGCTTTCCTCTGGCATGGGTGTGTCCCCAGGATCTGCCACATTGTCGAGGTTGATGCCCTCATTGGAAGCTGGCCCTGAGCTTTCTGCTTCTGCTTGTTGCCTGCCTTTCAACTCCTCAATTTGCTTGAGGAGTGTCTGCTTTTCCGCTTCGGCTTCTCCGCCCATAGTCACGAGGAGGTCATTAAGTTCAACGTTTACTCTTTCCGCCTTCTTGTTTGCATTGCGATAGAACCTTCAGCCATCATCAGCCTCTGCTTCTTCTTGAGAGTCAGCTCCTTCTGAAGTTCCTGCATTTGATCTTCATATATTTGACTCTCGGAAATGATTTGAGTTGAGCTCGCTCACAGCCTCTGGATGGTTTGATCTTTGACTTTTAATTGGTCCTTGAGCTCAAGGAATTCATCCAGGCTTGCTTCTTGTTTAATCTCTGCCTTTTCCTTGGCATTCCTCATGGCCTCTACTTCTTTTGTTTCTTCTGCCAGCTGGAGTGTCAGATTATCCCGTTCTTTTTCAGCATCTTGCAATGACTTGCTGAGCTGCAGACACTCTTCTTCAGCTGCTTGTATTCTTTTTGCTGCTGCCTCATTTGCTTCTTCCTTTGCTTGGCAGTTTTGTAGAGCCGTTGCCAAGCTGGCCTGGAGGTCAGCTTCTGTCTCTTTTAGCCCTTGTCTTTGTTGTCAAGAATGAGGATGCAAGAGGGCTACACAAGACAAGCACAAAGCACACAGAGATGGAAAGCTTCTTCTTCTTCTTCATAGAAAAGAGAGTACAAAATGACTAAGTGCTAAAGCTGAAAAGTAGCACATATGTACATGCGGTCACTAAGTGTGAACTCACTAGAAGCGTACTAGGCTGGCACTATAAGTGTAGTCCAGCTGTAGAATCACTGGCAGAGATCCTCCGTGTCGGTCACCTAACGCGCCAGTGAGTAAATGCCGTAAGCGGCCAAGACCCGTAGTGGATGCCAGCTCAAGGTGTAGAGCTCGACATCTCAACATTTGTACCTGTAGAGAATCCCTTTCCATCTTGGTCTTTTCTTCTGTGGCCTTTAGAGTTATCATTTCTTCGTCTGATGCCATAGATTGTGCTCCTATTCCAGCTAGCATGGTCATCACCACGTCCTAGTCATTAGAGGGCGGGTGCAGGTCTACCGCGTCGGTAGCAATCTCTTTTAGCTCCAATAGCCAGATGCCTGGTATCTGTTCCTTATGCCCTGTCCTCGCCAAGTCGAATGCGACTGTGGCGGCTTCTTCCCTTGTATAGCTTGCAGCTAGCAGGTCCAAAAATGCATAATAGGCCTCATCTAGTCCTTTTTGTTCAGACTCAAGCTTGGCCTCTTCCTTTGGCTCAGGTTGTTGCCTTTGCTCTTGCTCCTCAGCTTGGTTTTCTTCTTGTTTGGCCTCAGCCTCTTTATCTTCTGGTGGAGGACTGCTAGGCGGTGGTGATGGCGGTGGTGATGGATGCGGGCTGGGTTTAGGGCTTTCTGGTAAAGCTGCAGGTTTGCCTTTTAAGTCCCTGTCTGATTTTGTTTTCCTTTCCCTTTCTTGGCTTTCTTGCTCATCTAGCAATGTATGCCTTATCTGCTCCACTTCCTCCTCGGTGAAAGGGACATGGGGAATGTTTTCCGCTGCAGCATCAAGAATCTCGAAATTCTTGATGTAATCTTCAAAGCGGTCCCTCTGCACTCTTCTAGATGATCCGGACATAGACTCGAGAGATGGCTTCCAGAGTTCGTTTAAATCACCCTTGAGGGCTCTTTCTGCTCGGAAACTCTCCATCAGCCTCTCGAGTCTTGCCACTTTTTGTGACCTTGTCTCTTTGGCCGGCACTTGAGCAGACTCCTTTATTCCTTTCTTCTGCTCAGGTTGCTCCTCTGCAACTGGCTCTAGGCGTCTCTTCAACCTCGTAGCCACCCTTGGTGCTCTTTGTGGCTCATCTTCCTTGTCTTCTTTTACCCTTAGCCAATCATTCTGAGATGGGGGATCAGGCCACCTTCCTTTAGCGTGTAGTGCTGCATAAACCACCTTGGTTATCATTTCTCCTGGCACTATGTAGGTTGGATTTTTGTTGCCCATTTTTACCAAGCTGTCATGTATGTAAGCCGCATGGTTGATTATCTTTGGGGTGCTTTTTGTCATTGCCCAAGTAAACGTTGTGGCAATTGCACCTGGCGGCATCCTCTACTTCTGTGGCCTCTTCGTGCACATGTGGAAGTACTGGTTGTACAATTGGCTCATGATTGCCACCTTTGGGTTGGCAATGTCTTCAAAGGTGTAATTTGCCTTTTTCTCTTTGTACACCTTGACTTCATCCCTTCTTTTTGTCACACTGTCTCCCTGATTGGAGAGATCTAGTGCATGGGCTACAACCCGCTCCGTGATGATGATCTCTGTATCGGGTCTGCCTTGCAAATATGTTACCTTGGCCACCCCATCCTCTTTGATGCTGGTTACAGACTCCCATACTCTTTTGACGTCCACCCCTGCTGGTATTGCTTCGAAATAGTTATGGAGGTCAATTTTCTCCAAGTAGCCGGCCATTTTTCTTCGTACAAATTCATTGAGCTCTCTTGGCAGCATTGGTAGCTCTATTACATTGCCTTCATTGTCTTTGAACACTCCCTGGTAGATCTTTAGGTCGTTTGACTCTAACAGATCTTCCTATATCCAGGTGTTGGTGGGCTTTAGTGTTCCCTTTGGAATGACAAAAGGTTCCACCTCGTCCAGATAATCTTTGATTGTCATTCTTTTCTTCTTTGCAGGTGACTTCGAGGCTGCCATAGATCTTGTTGCACTCAGTAATCCAAAGTTAGCGTTTTTTCCATATTAGCTGCGAAACTGAGTTTTACTTATCCAAATGACTTGAAAATTGGAATTATAGCTTAAAAGGAACTTGTGAAGCTGTGCATGTGCTCACAGTGCAAATCTGGCCAAAAATTTCCATCTAGACATCCTACGCGTAGGATATCTTTTTCTTCAGAATTGGTTCATACTTGACATGCAGGTAGTGTAAGGCTCATGGAGCATGGATATAGGCTTGGATTTGAATTTGGATATCAAAAAGTGGATTTTTGGACTGATTCAGGCTTTAGGTCACAATTTAGGTAGAATGTCCATCATAGGTAGCAATTGATGTCCAAATGGGTTGAAAATTGGTATATGGGCTCATTGCACCATGGTATTGGCTCCTATGATGTCATTCCTTGCACAGAAGGCTAAATTTATGCTGAAGACATCCTACGCGTAGGATGTCTTTTTCATCAGAGTTGCATGAAACTTGTTCTGTGGGTTGTCCTTGGCCTATGGAACATGGCCATGTTCTTGGATTTGAATTTGGATAAGATTTGATGCTTGTAGGGCTCTGTGAGGTGTTTTTGGGCTCAAAAAGTGTATCTTGAAGGTGTTGGGGGTCAAAAGTGATTAGAATGGCTTCAAACTTGACATATGGGCTCTTGATGATGAGGTAATTAGATCTGAAATGACAAAACATCCCTTCCATGCCAAAAAGGTCCATTAGACATTCTATGCGTAGGATGTCTTTTTCATCATTTTGCCTCCCTGACCACACAGATTGTTTGCTGATGTGTATGTGAATGTGTTGTGCAAGTTTCATGAGATTTGGACAAGATTTGGTAGGTCAATGGCCCATTATTGCCTCTATGCTCTAACTTTGCGTTTTTGCAATGCATATGAGGTCAAATCTGGTCCAAATGTGATGAAACTTGGTGTATGGCTTGTAAATGTCATTCAGAACATGTGCATGACAAAAATTGATGAGGTTTGTGCCAAAAAGTGCCCTTGAGACATCCTACACGTAGGATGTCTCCTGGTGATTTTTTCAGTGCTAGTGCTCCCAGTGCTTGCCCTTTGCCCCCCTAAGTCCCTTTTGAGCCTAATTTCAACAAAAAAGTCAAATGGATAGAGTATAACTCCCTGTGTGGATTCAGAGCCTCCGAGCCGTTTTCTGACTTTTGGAGTGCTTTTTGGCGATGAAATTTCTCGATGTTGGTCTCCATAGCTTCCCAATCCCTTGGGGATCCTTGCCGTATGGTTTTTGTCGACTTTGGCTTCACCGGAGCTCCATTTGGCAATTTGTCACTCTAGAAGCACCTGTGGTTGCGTTTACATATCTTTGATGATTTGTGGTGGTCTACCACCATAGGACTTGGTTGTTGATGGTTTAGGAAAGCCGCTCGTGAAGTTTGGTGGCAAACGAACTTGCGGTTTGGTCGCAAGTGCATTTTGACGCTTTGTGTGTCTGATGCCGTTTCTGAGGTTTAGTGTCGCTTCGGGTCACTTTTTGGTCATGCGGGTCATATGGACTTGTCGAGCATGTCGAGATGCTCCTACCCATAAATTTTGGTAGCATTTGGTCGCCGTTTCGCCGATTTCCTATTCGGTGGCCTCTTGCCGGTTTCTGGGACTTAGGGTTTTTTCCGATGGTTTCCCACTGCCTTTGGCTATCCAGGACTGGTCTCCTAGACTAGGGTAAGCTACCGATGAAGTCTTGTTGCTTTCGGGTTAGCCGTTAGGTCGCTGTCTCTACTTGCAGGTCTCTACCGCTCGCTTTGTGTGTGACCTCTACGCTAGTTTTCGCGACATAATGACAAACATGCGCGAAAAGCTCAAGGTGGTGAGCCTACCTCTCATGTCTGGAGCTGGTCGGGTAGACGTGCGCGTCGTAGAAGCTACTGGAAGGTCAATCCGATCTAGGTGGCAAAAGCTCTCTCCACAAAGTCAATAGTGAGAATGAGCTAAAAATGGGGTGAAAATTTCTTATAATGGTGGTCCCCGAACCACTTTTCATGAAATTTGACATGTGCTCCTATCTTCCTGCGAGATGTGGTTTAGGCTCAAAAATTTCTTGATTTGGACTCCATTTGCTCTGTTTACCAGAAATTTGTCATTTCGGTCAAAACCTGGCTAAAACACGCTTTCCGCTCCAGTCTCATAATTGCACCCCCACTGTACCATAGGTTGTCCTTTAGTCACTGGTCATCCCCATATTTTTTGTTTTTCATTACGACTGTTTTTTACCCGCTTTTTGTATTTTTGAAGTTTTTCTGCCGAAAATTAGCAAAATTAAAAGGAAAATAGCAAATCAAACCCAGAAAATCCCCAAAAATCATAATAGATCACAAACATCACCTCAACACATTATATACACTCATATGCAATTTTTATGGCCGGATTTCTCCGTTTTACCAATTTTGCCTGAAAAATGGCTATTTATACTTATATACACACACCTAGGGGCTTGATTTGGCGTTTGGCCCCCTATTCCTGTAGCTTCATGCTGTATAAGGGCATATATACTTGGTTACTCCAGAAAATTTCGCAATCAAACAACAACCCTTAAAATAGTCAAAAATCATGTTCTTTTTTGCTGTTTCGGTCATTGGTTCCGCATTTGAGAATGCCTCTAGAATGCCTCCCCCCCTCCTAGTCGGAGTCCTCCCGGACGACAAGGTTTCGCCTCGGAGTATGTGCCGTGCATATGTTGAAAAAGTTGTGCTAATGCCTGGCCGATTAATATGGCCCTATTGTATGCATACTCGGTCAATGCATGGAAAAATTAATGCTGTGCAAGAGAAGGGAATAAGCAAGATGCTTATTGGCACTCCCTGTTGAGGCTTCCTATTTTCTTTGCAAGTAGCAGCTGTAACTCTACTGCTCTCTGTTTAATTGTCCTTTTGGCAAGAGGCAATTGCTTTGCCGATGGTGTTGATGGAGTCGTAGCTGTTTCTGAGGATAGAATTGGCTGGGATGTAATAGCTATGGGCCTTATGGCCTTGGCTTTCCATTGGTATTTTGTTGCTGCCGACTTTTGTAGATGGTTTGGCACTTTCTTGTTTGCCACTGGTTTGTCTTTCATCGGCATCCACATATATCGGTTCTCCTGGTTGACATGAAGATGTCTGCTTTCCATTGTTGCTTGTACCTAAGGGAGTTCCTTTGGCTTTTGCTTTGGTATCCAAATGTGAGTGACTTTTGGGTTATGGCTAAGCATTTTCTTTGGGATCCATATCTGTTTTATGACCTTGGTTTTGGGTTGAACCGTCTTTGTAATCCGGTTGTTACATTGTTTTTTTTTCGCCATTGCATTTCTATCCTTTCGCATCCATATGTGTTTACCTTGTTTTGGTAGCCTAGATTTTTGCATTGTGGCCGGTGACTTCAGCTGTCTGTAATTAGCATGGTTGGCTTTTACCTGGTTGTTGGTCTCAGGTTTCATGTTGATCTTTGATGGCATTTGTGATTTTGTCTTTGTTGCCAGTGATTGCATGGCTTGCAGTTAGTTGATCATGATGGTATTGCTGAGCAAAAGCTATCACCTGTTGTTCATGTTTGTGCTAAATTTTGACCGCCTTTGCTTTCCAATCTATCTGCACATTGTATGCTTTTTGCCAAGGTTGCCCTAGCATCATTGGGTGTTGTGTGCTTTCATCTGTCACCACATAGAACTTGTGTGGGTAAATATATTGATGTATCTGTACATGCAATATAGTCCATCCTAATGTTTTCAATGGGTGTGATGTGCTACTTTCCAGCACTTGGGGAGTAGGATGAAGTTGATCTGTGACTTTGAGCTGTTGGAATAATCCGTAAGAGATCAAATTTGCTTGAGCACCCGAATCAAGCAAAGCTGTTGATTCAACTTGATTGTTGCCCACTTTGACTTTAATTATTGGCTCCACTGTTTCCTCCTCCAACTTCATCAGTCGAATGGCATTGATTTTCAATGGTGGTTTACTTTGTTGTTGTTGTCGCAGAAGCCGTCTTTTTGCAATGCGTTCTTGTGCTTCGGCTTGAGCTTCCTCCCGTACTCTCTCTTTTTCTTTCAGTCTTTGCTTTCCTTGATGAATTTGTTGGAGCATATCCTGTGTGAGTGATAGATGATATCTTCTCAGTCGACACCCACTAATCCAGTTTGGCATTTCTTCACCTGCTAGTGTAGCAAGCTTGACAGCTCCACTCTGTGATAGATCATGAATCACAAATGGTCCCATCCCTCGATTTTTCAGTTTCTTGGCATGTTGCTTCAAGGTATAAACAAGTACGTAATCACCTGTTTTGAACTCTTTGGTACGCACATGTTTATCAAAAAATTTCTTTTGTCTTCTCTTTTTAGCATAGATTGAAGCGACAGCTCGTAAGCGTAGTTCATCTAGCTTTTCAAGATCATTAATCCTTGAAGAGAGTTCATGCCCTGTCCATTCCATGCTTGTTGCTACTCGTAGAGTTGGGATTAAAAACTCTATGGGTAGTATAGCATTTAGGCCAAACACCATGTTGTATGGTGTTGTTCCTATTGATGTTCTGTAAGCTACCGTGTATGCCCATAGTGTTGAGTGTAGTTGCTGATCCCAATATGTTCTTGATTCTGACACTATTTTAGTGAGAACCGTGCATAGTGTTTTATTTGTGGCCTCAGCTTGCCCATTGGCTTGTGGATGGTATGGTGCTGATTTCCTATGTATGATCATGAATTCCTCTAGTAGATATTCGATGACTTTATTAAGAAAGTGTGTTCCACGGTCACTGACAATTTCTATTGGTAACCTTATATGCGTGTGCTTTGCAAACTTCAACGTGCTGCTTCTGACAGAGGAAGCGATGCATGGAGGTCATCCTATTGTGGCTGCAGTCTTGCAGTGCCCTTTTGAGGCTTACGGTGCATCATGTCATGTTGGGAGCAGGGAGCTATGGTTTCTCCAATCATCGCGAGCCCAAAAATCTCTGTGTGTCTCCCATCCCAAAGTGCTAGGGCCTTAGCCCACACGTGCTCACTGCTGTCTTCTCACTTTTCAAAAGTTTTTTGAAGAAAACATCTTTGAATAGATTTCCTTGTCTTCGTAATGAATGCCTTTTGTTTCAGTCACCAATAAAAAATTATCTGTTTTTTAAAATTAGCCCTAATCATTAAGGGCTTACCCCTCTGGCATCACCTTCTCTGCCAGAGGTAGCACACTGAAGTTTGCAAAGCACACGCCGCTCTGGGGTTGTAGCCACGTCAATTTCCACTCCATGCACCAATTCCTCTACCAGGATCAAACAACAAAACCTGCAATGCGCCACCTCCTTTGTCGGGAGCAGGGCAAAAAAAAAGTCTCTTGCTCTCTCTCTCTCTCTCTCTCTCTCTCTCTGCGGTGCAGGCTGCAGCGTGTTGGAGATGCGACGACAAGAGTACAAGCGGACGACAAGCCTCGTTTATAAGTGACACGGGGTGTCACTCGAGGGATCGACGGCAACAAGCGCGATCAGCAAGGCGGGGAGCTTTAGGCCGTTGGATCGACGCGCCTAGAGAGGGCAGGTTTTTATATACATAAAGGCGAATTGCCTGCATGGAGGCGCGTTAGGCGGGATGGTTGAGGTCTGCGAGTGGGTGGGAAGGGGTCGCGAGCTCGAGGCGGGATTGGGACAGGTGGCGCGCTTTTTTTTTTCCAGCCAGCTGCGATCCAACGGTGGGATGCACTCGGGCCGTTGATCCCTCGAGTGCACCCCGTGTGCTTTATCGACGAGGGACGACAAGGGAGTGGTTTTCAATTTATTTTTAGTTTTTGAGAAATGTTATATTTACTCTCTCTGTGTTTCTACGATAAAGACTCTCTCTCTCTCTCTCTCTCTCTGGCTCTCTCGCTCTCGGGAGCGAGTCTGTGAGTCTCCCCTTCTCTCATTTTCTTGCTCTTTTTTCTCTAGTTTTGTACAGGGAGGAGCTCATGCACACACCATAGCTTGTTCCTACCTGCGCCATCGGCCATGTCACATCCTTATTTGCAACCACCAAGTCTGCTACAGGCCGTAGGCGTCCACGTAAGCAAGCAGGGCAGCGTGTGACCTGAAGTCTGCAGAGGCTGTCGGGCGGGTGGACAAAGCAAACTAGGGCTGATGGCTATGAGAGCAGTAGAAGCGAAGGTCAGGGTGCCAGTCAAGAGGGAAGTGGAGGACTCTTATACGATATTCAAGGCAAATCCGCGGCACTGAGAGAGCTAGGGGGTGGGTTCTTAATAGCCAACTTATATGAGCTCTCTGCAGATGGATCACTATTAGCTCTTATCTCTCAAGGGTTGATTGCCCTCCATCTTTTGCTCTCTTCTCTAGCATTCGAGTGCAGTATCTCTCTATTCTCTCTTGGGTTGTTGCCCCAATTCATACGGGCAAAAAATTGAGGCAGAGCATCGACAACTATGATCTAGTTGTGCCATGTGTGTATAACCAGGTTTGGTTGCAATATAAATCATGTACCTCTCTCTCTACATGGATTGCTCTAAGCTCTTCCCTCTCTATGGCTGATTGCCCTCCATTGTTCTCTAGATCTATCTGTCTCTTCTCTCTCTTGGGTTGTTGTATGCTTCTGCCATGCTAATATATCTGCTGTCGTTCTTTCCTAAGCTGGCTAGAGGGAGAGGAGAAGGGGTTGCCACTGATTTCAGCAACTGTGTGTCTGTGTGTGTGTGTGAATTGCTACAAGTACACCTGCAGCAATGTCGTCCGGATAGAGAGGTCTGTAGTAGCACATCTCATGTAACATGTACTGTTGGGCGCAGCTTTTGAGACTCCGATAGTGTTTCTCAATCAAAGGGCTGCATTTATGATTGCAAACCATGCTTTGATTAGGAAACATTCTCTTTCATAGATGGAGCCGTCTTTTTGCAACTGTGTTTTCCGAGATTGGGGAGCGTTTGGCGGATTTCTATATATATATATTTACATTGGTATGCTACTCTAGAGGTATTTTCCTATTTCTCTCTTGTAATGCCTGTGTGGATTGGTTATGGATGCTCTCTATGATCTCTAGATCAATTGTATACTCTTTCACAACTATGTCATCTAAATACTTGGTTATGCACAAGAAGATTTAGAAATTTTCTCATGTAGGAAAACGGAGTCTTTTTCAGTGTTTTTCATACAATGCATAACATCATGAGCTTCTTCTCGAGAGGCACCGCATACCCAGCTAGGTACGATTGGGGGCAAGGGACTACTGGCCCCCCCACTGGGCCGGCGGTCCCCTGTCCCCAATCATACCTAGCTAGGTATGCAGTGCCTCCCTCACAGAAGCTCATGATGTTGAGGTAAGTCACAATGTGGGAATTATCGTGAGAATTTGTCTAAAACTTCTTGTGATGGTTGCCTGTGCCAGTTCAGCCAGAAACCGCTCAAAACACAATAGCCCCCCCTCCTGTCTATCCCCCGATTAGGCAGCATCATGACTTTTCAGAAGACACAGCAAGAGGATATACACCTATGCAACATGGATATACCAGTACAACAAGACGAGTCTCTTCGTCATCCTCCATTTCCTGGAGATTCATCACAACAGTCTGCTTTTCCAGATGTAGCCAATCATGATCGGTATGGTATTTACCCCAGGTCTTCTTTTACGTTTACTTCTCATAATCTTCAGGCATTTCTTCTTTCAAAGTTCCTGAAGTGCAGTTGTTATCTTTTGATGGAGTTCTCTTTGCTAGCGACATGGAAATATTGCCTCTACAATTGTTATCTTTTGATGGAGTTTTCCGGTCTTCACAAAGCGTATTGAAGTATGGAGTGCAGCTCGCTCTCTATGTCCAATCCTGAGCTGCAGATAGACAGACAAGGTATCATTGCATTTTAAAACATAAGGAGAGACGTTATATATGTTTTTTGAAGGCAGGCCTCGTGATTTTATCACTTGTTGTTTTGGTCGAGAGACTGTTGAACCCTTCTCTCCACACATTGCCAACTCATCAATTAGAGACGGAGAGAGAGTTTCACACGAAACGACGTGTCTGGGAGGGGAAAGGGCTGTAAGGTATAGCTAGATAAGGCGCATTAGCCAAGCGTCACAGGAAAGCTCTGTGAGAGAACATGCAGGAAATTACGAAGCTTGCCAGGGGAGGAGGTATCAAGAGAATCAAACTGAGTATGCTCCTATTTCTTGCAAATCAATTGGCTTCTGTGGTTGTTGGTCTGCTGCCCCTGGTTTTGGGACTCTTGGCAGTGAGTGTGCAGCTGTGCAACCAAATATGTTGTGCTTGAGCGAGAGCAAGAGCAAGAGTAGGTGCAAGAAGGCGGTGAGGGCAGATGTAGAGCGCACATGGGACGTTCAGTCGTGCGTCCGATGGCAGAGTGAACGCATCTTACCGGTCGTCACATTGTACACATGAGCTGCTCCGGCCAGCGATCGTTGCTAGCTGACGTATTGCTGATGTATATGGTGCAGAGCAACCAGCAACCAAAGAGCTCCACGTAAAGATGTTGCAGCTTTTGCAGACCAGCTTTTGCAGGCTTGGAAGTTCTCCAGGTGAGCTCCCGCCATGCAAATGCAGCAAACTGTTGCTGAACGGGGGGGGGGGGGGGGGGGGGGGGGGGGGGGCTAGCCGTTTCTATACGCGCAAGGGCGTGGTGGGCCTTGCTGTGTTGGAATGCCCTTTTTCACTGGACGTCCTTCGTGAACGTCGCATGTGCGCACCATAAGAGAGCAGCGATAGGATATTGCAGGCTGGGGACGTTGCTTTTTGTAGGCAAGGTGTGAGATTGTGGGCTCATTGGTCAAGGGTAGCTAGTGGTGGTGGCCCGCATATCAAGGGTTGGATGGAATTGCAGCGCGCAACATGTGCGCTATTTGAGGGCTTGGACGTTGCGTCCATGGCAGTACATGTGTGCCCTGTTCGAGCAATTGGCAGCGAGTTTGTGCGCTCTTCGAGGGTTGCAACCCTATGCCTTGCCGTGCGTTCTTCAACAGCCAGCCAGCTCAACATGGAGTGCCATGTGGATTCCACGTGTGCTGCTCACTGGATTCCAGGTCGGTGTCTGTCGAGAGCTGGCTACAGGCTGTCGAAGTTGGATGCAGCTCCTGCAGGGATTTGCTACCACATGGCAACAAACCCTCTCACTTTAGGCTGGGTTCACAAAGCGCGGCGGAAACAGCGCTCAGCAGGACATGAGCCAATCATTGGTCGCCGGCTCAGCAGGGGCTGTTCACAAGGCACGGCGGTAGCTAAAGCTGAACATGCCAGCGCACGGAACAGTTGCCTCGATTTTCTTCCGACCCCCCCCCCCCTCTCGCCAGTTGCTGTTTCCGCCCTCCACGTAGGCTTAATTGCATGCCAACTTGCAACTCAACGTTCCAAAAGACACCCTTAACGTTTTTTTTTTTTTCAAAGCAAACCTTAACGTTCTTATTTTTCCAACTATAAAAAGACCCCATTGGAGCTAAAGAGTCCTTCACATTTTTCACAGAGCACAGCATGAAGTTGCAAGGAGCATTGTGAGGCTTGGAAGCATCCACTGTGGTAATTTTTTTTTGCATGAAGAACCTCTTCTCTTCCTCTCCTCTTTTTTCATTTTGTGTCGACACAATGACGCAACTTCCATGTTCTTTGATATACTAACCTTTATACTCGTGTGTCTTGATAGATTGAAGATTGTTGGAGCGTTACGACGTGCAAAGTTTGTGAAAAGGTATACATGCTTATGTATTGAAGCACGCTCTATTTTAAATGTTTTTCGATGAGCATGTCCTAAAACTCTCTCTTGTTTGCTTGTGATGCAGGTAAGGTAACATGGAGTCCAACACCCCTCAATTTCATGATTCTCAAAGAGAGGACGATGACACCATTCTCTCTCAACCACAATTCTCCCAACCTTATTTCAACCATTTCTCTCATTTACCATTTCCTATGCCCTCTCATGGTTTTACGGCCATGTTGAATTCTCCATCTCCAACCTCTCCTTTCATGATGCGCCCTTCCAACCAACCACCATATCCCTCACCTCCTCTAAGTGTCTCAAGCCCTAATTCTCCTATGCTACCACAAGCTAGTCCGAGCACTCCTCCCATTCTAATTCCGAACCATATACCTCCCCCCCCTCCCCCCTCTCAATCTTCCAAAGGCCGTTCAAAAGCATCCAAGAAGAGATCAACAAATAATGAGGAGGTAGCCCAAGGGAGCCAAGTGCCATCGAAGAAGCCAAAGACAACCAAAAAGAAGGTTGTTGTTGACTTGGGGGACGATGATGACAACGACAACAAAGGGAAGGGCAAGTGGAGGGACTTTTGGGTTGACCAATTGGTTCACATTCGGGGAGGGATGAATGAGGAATTCAACAATCCTCAAAAGCAAGGAGTCAACTTGTGGGCCAAGGTGGCCACTCAATTGGCCGGCACTTATCCTGAGTTTGATAAAGATAGCGAAAACTGTCGTAAAAAATTTCAAGCTGTGATAGCTCAATACAGGATAGATAAAGTCCATAATAACATTTTTGGCAATGACAGGAAGAGGACTTGCAAATGGTATGATGTGGTAGATGAATACTACCATGATAGAGCTTCGGTCACACCTCTTAGTCATGCTTCCTCAACCACCCAAGATCCTACTGCTCTTGGAGGTGACAATAGCGCTTTTTCAGAGGCAAAGATGTCGGAGCCCGAGAAGGCTCAAGCCTCCACCACTTCAACACGTCGCCCAGCTCCAAAGTACGAGGAGTCATTGGCCCAAATGGCCAACACAGGGAACCTACTTTTGGAGCATCTTAAAGACTCCTCTAAAGAACAACATGCCTTGGAGAGAGAGCGAATCTCCATTTTGGCTGGAATGCATGCCACCTTGAATGGATATCTTGACCTAGCTAGGAGTGCTGACAAGTAGAGAAACTCGAAGTCTTCGGCACTTATGCTCTATTTTTGGCTATGCACACATAGAAATGTTTTTTTGCAAGGATATCTAGGCTTTATGCTGTTGTAACCCATTTTATCATGATGATTAGTGTACTTTGTTTCCATGAAATGTCTATTTGAATACAAATACACACATGACAAATACAAATAATAATAGTACTAAGAATTCTCTATTTCTCACAATGTATTGCAGGAAGAAGATGGTTCTCTCCAAGGACTTAGCACTCCATTGTGCTTGGTTGTGTTGCTTGGCAATTAATGAGTTGCTTAAGGAATCACACATGCGCAACGAGGAGGCTTTAGTTCAATCCTGGCTCCATGTGACACAATGCATGGCACGTTCTGTTGATTATAAGAAGACTGCAAATCGAAGGAGAGGGCATGAGCTTAGAAAAGCTTGGGCCTACCCTAGGCCACAACATTTTCTAAACGGCTATTTGTTGGGTGCATATTCGGCACGCATGTTTAAGCGGCGTCTACGGGTGAGCAAAGAAACTTTCCATGACCTCTGTGGTAAGCTTGCTCCTTTCTTGAAGAAGCAAACCACAAACATGAGGGAGGCCATAAGTGTTGAAAGTAGAGTGGCCACGGCTCTCAATAGGCTTGCTACAGGAACAAACCTTGATCCCTTAGGTGATCTCCATGGGTGTGCTAAAAGCACAGTGTGTAAAATTGTCCATGAATTTTCTAGGGCAATTGTGACATCAGGCCTTAGGGATCTCTATATTAGATGGCCTTCAAACTCACGTTTTGCCACACTGGCAAGTGAGTTTGAGGCAATACGACACATTCCCTTTGTAGTTGGTGCCATAGATGGTTCTCACATTCCCATAATTGCTCCAAGGGACAACCATGTAGATTACTTCAATCGCAAAGGGTTTGATTCAATCCTGCTACAGTTAACCGTGGCCCCAAATTGTTCAATATGGAATTATGATGTGGGGTGGGCTGGGTCAGTCCATGACTCCTTAAACTTCACTAGAAGCGAGCTAGGGCAACGATGTACAAAAGGTGACTTGGGCAATTATTGTTTGGTGGGCGATTGCGCTTACCCAGCACGGCCTTATATGCTAGTGCCCTTCAAAGGATGCAAAGAAGGATTGTCACATGCAAAGTACTATTGGAATTTCATCCAATCAAGCACTAGGATGCCAGTTGAGAGAGCCTTTGGCATGTTGAAGGCAAGGTTTCGTATATTGCTGAAAAGATGTGACATGAATCTAAAATATGTGCCAGATGTTGTTGTTGCTTGCCTTGTGCTCCACAACATTTGCATTTGCCACGGAGAAAGTTTTGACATGGAATGGGTACGAGAAGCTGAAGCAGACTTGGCACTTATGGTTCGAAGGGAAGAGGATCGGAGAACAGCTGCCTGCTCCTTGAGGGAGCTATGTGCTACTAGGCCAATACAAACAGAGGACGCAATGGAACGTGCTCAAGGAGGCGATGAAGGTTATGACTTTGGTTCAGGTTCAGAGCGGCGAGACAATCTCGCTAGGACAATGTATAGAGAGCATGCAAGGGCCAATGTACAAGAATTCTTTGGCAATGATGCCTTGGCAGAGATGGATTCATCATCAATGGAAGCATCATCATCATTAGCTTCTTCCTCTTCTACGTAGAGCTTTGCAACGAAACCTTTCATTGTAGAACTGGCATGCTTATTATGTTTATGTCCTCTTTCAGCTTGTATCTCATGAGATTCCTTTAATACATCTTCAATGTAGCTTCTCTATATGTGTTTTTTCTAAAGGTTTTTATGTTAATCAAATTTCTCTTCCGCCACCTTGTGTGAATGCATGGTGCGGCGGAAGATATGTTGGTTCTCTATTTCCACCTCCCGTGTGAACTGATGGATGGCGGAAGAGTTGGAAATGAAGCTCTTCCACCTGGAAAAGGGTCTTTTTCTTTGCTATTTCCGCCGCCCTCTTGTGAACCCAGCCTTAATATAGATATAAGATATAAGATAAGATGTATGCATGCGTTTTATAGGCTAAGGGGAACATGCGAGAAAGATGTAAAAGTACAATATAACTACATTGGGGTAAGGAGGCAACTGACAAAGAAAAAGCTATGGTTGTGAGCTAATTCTGGAAAAGCACACCCAAGGAGAGAGAGAGAGAGAGAGAGAGAGAGAGAGAGAGAATATTAAACGAGGAACGTAGCTTGCATTTGTGCATGTGAGAGAAGCTCGAGATGGCTGCTGCTTCCACATCTGTGGTAGCAGCGCGTCAAACTTAGGAGATCGAGAACAACATAGTGTCTCTGGAAGGAGGTGCAAAGTCAGACTCCATGTATATTTATGATGAGGCAGGGCAAGCGCTGATTCAACAACAGAAGCCATGGTACGTTGCGAGAGCCCAAGCACTTCAAGAATGTGTGAATTTCAGCCCTTGTCCTGAGGCTCAAGATGGTCTTGCATGCACAATCAGGTGGGACGATCAAGGTGATAGGCATGATGCAGGGCAAGACTGAAGGTGACACTATCATCGTCATGGATGCATTTGTTCTTCCTGTCGAAGGTACCGAAACTCGTATTAATGCTCATATGAATATATGGTGGAACATGCTCAAACTAATAAGAGGGTAGGGCGGCTTGAGAACGTAGTGGACTGGTACCATTCTCACCTTGGTTATGGTTGCTGGATTTCTGGCATTGATGTAAATACAAACCTGCAAAATCAGAAATACTTGGAACCTTTCTTGGCAGTTGTCATTGATCTTATATGAACAATGTCTGCTGGAAAAGTTGAAATCAGAGCATTTCACACTTATCCAAAGGATTATATATTTCACCCTCTGTGTGTCAAACCATCCCTGTCAACAAGATTGAAGATTTTGGTGTCCAATGCATCCTCTCCTCTCCTCTTGCATCCTCTCCTCTTTTGGGGAATCGGGATTATGTCGCTGGCCAAGTTGCACTAATGCAACAATAGCGCCTTTTCGTGGAGTAGACCATGGGGCCATCACCAGGCGGAATAATTTTCCAAGTTGGAACAAACTTGAGGAGTTCTACAGTTACTGAATACAAAATTACTGCCCTTGCAACTCTGTGAATCACCCCTTTCTTGCTTGTACATGGTATATGGCGGGTGCTGCAAAATGACCAAGCATGTAGCCAATTGCTCTCTTATGATTATAGGTGTTACATCCCTTCCTTGAGTCAAGAACTAACCACATGTTTGAAGCTATTCCAGAAGGTGGTCGAGCTCAGGTCTTGGTTTCTAAATTTGATGTGAAGGTTCACTGGCTAGAACATGTTTTCGTAGGAAGTAATGCATTGAGTGCATTGGATATGTCTTCTTATGAACACATGTCACATGCATTTTCTTTCTTTGAATGTGTAATTTTGGTAATGTAGGTACGTAGGCAACCTTTTGTAAAGGATTTTGGGTGGCATGTCAATGAATATTTTTGAGAGAGAGAGAGAGGGAGACGTGGTGGACGTGTCGTTGATCCAGTCCATGGAGCAAGGTTGAACAAGTGCAGACTTAGGCACGACAATATTTGGTAATGACTTAAAAGTGACATAGAGCTTAAAAATTGCATGCTGACACAAACACTAGATCAAGTAGAAGGGAATCAGAGCAAGACGTCCAATAGTAGGTAGTGGAGATAGTTGTGGGTTACTTAAAAATAACACATACTTAGCCGTCATGTTAGTCAGCATGTATGTCAAGTGTGGTGTACTTGTTTGAGCACAACAAATCCTTGACGAGCTTCTAGCCAGAATTTTGTCTCTTGGAGTGCATTGATTGTGGGTTATGCCCAACAAGGGTAGGCCAGGAAGCTCTAGGTTATTTTCAGTAGATGCAAAGAGAGGGCATCTCTCCAAATGCAATCACCTACACATGTAGCTTGAAGGCATCTGACTTCATGCAAGATGTTGGTATGGGCAAAATAGTTCATGATGATATTGTTAGTCGAGGGATGTTGACAAAAAAGGTCATGCTTGGCATTGCCTTGGTCGACATGTATGGCAAATGTGGTGTACTTCATAAAGCACAAAAAGTGATTGAGGAGCTTCATGTCATTTCGGAATGTCATCACTAATTGCAGCACAGAGGTAGGGCTAGGAAACAAGCTCTTGGCTGTTTTCACCAGATGCAAAGAGGGTAGCTCTCCAAAAGCAATTATGTATGCTTGTGTCTTGAAGGCATGTGGCATTATGCGAGAGAGGGTATCTCTTCAAATGCAATAATGTAGGCTTGTATCTTGATCTACGTTGCATTTATACGCTCGTATAACAAAAATTATACGTATAAAACATCATTATACGTCGTATTTTTGAATAATACTCGAATACCCGTATAAAACAGTTTTCGATCCAGATATTTTTCGATCGAAAACTTTTTCGAATGAAAAATATCTCAATCGAAAACGCCTATATATATATACAAATGTCGTCGTATTCGATCGAAAACCATTCTAGAGCTTTTGGGAGTTAGCAGAGCTTGGAGCTTTTGAGATATTAGTAGATAGCGACAACCCCTTCAATTTACAGCGGTTTTCAGTATATTTTTTAATTTTTAGTAAATACTAACTTTTTTTTTGTGTTGTGCCAGACTTGTGAGGTGTAGTAGTTTCGACTCTCACCACAAAGTTGGCTTGTAGGTCGTAGGCCACTTCGTGGTGTGTAACCATATGGCTCACTCCAGAAGTGTAGTCTCCTTTCCCGTGGTGTGTAGTTATATGACTCACTCTAGGGAAGGCTTATAGTAAATTTAGATTCTCACTCGTATGGTGTAGTAGTATACCTCTCACCATAGAGATGAGTTACGATTAGAGGTCGACTCGTGGAGGGTAGTAGGCATGATGCTACACCTCTCACTTTAGAGTGTCTTATAAAATTTACAATTTTAAATTAAGTCATTGTTGATTATTCTACATAGAAGCATTAAGATTAACGTTCGTCATTTTAACAGTGCAGAGATGCATACTTTATACCCTCTTCATCTTAATGTGACTTTCGTTATTTTTGTGCTTCTATTTATGTAGTAACATTATTGTTCATCAGCAGATGACTTGGTGTTACTTTGAACGTAGATATATACAACAATTGACTTACATTTGAGATTGTTGAGCTGTTTGCTGATGGTTATGTTGTGCATTCTACACACTCCATTAGAAATAGTTTATAAAATTTACAATTTTAGATTAAGTTTTTCTATCATATGTGTTACATAGAAACACAAGCGTTACCACTCCTTATATTAAGAGTGAAGAGATGCATATTTTCATGCCCTCTTCATCTTAATGTGACATATTGGTTACTCGTGTGTTTCATATTCCAAAGGAATATCATTTTTCATCATTAAATGACTTGGTGTTGTTTTGGACGTAAACACATACGATAGGTAACTTACATCTGCAATTGTTAATTTATCCGCTGATAGTTGTGTTGTGAGCTCCACACACTTTATCAGGGATTAGATTGATAAAAACTATCAATCTATTTTACAACAGCATCCAAGATTTGTGCTGAGAATATCTCACACTAGCTGAGCTGTTCACATGTACGATTTTTCAATCCTTTAGATGTGATTTTTTTTTCATCATCTCATACTTCTGCATATAGCAGGGTCCAGTTCTTGTGTTGAGAGCATCTCACACTCCTGGCCTCTCTCTCTCTCTCTCTCTCTCTCTCTCTCTCTCTCTCTCTTTCTAATTTAATTTTCATGGTCGATTCGCACAATGTGGTTTATAATCATAAGATTTTTTCTTTAATTTGTAATAATTTCATATTGTTTAATAAATTTATATCATCATTTAATATATATAAGGTTAACACTCATTATATAATAACTATGGTGTACAATCTTATCGTAAGATTCTTAATTTATAATTTTGTCATACAGATATGGCAGACACGAAGCTAACGAAACATCAATGAAAGTTCGTCTTCGAAGTGATTGTGAAACACTTTCATTACATGTTAGAGGCAAAGATTAGGCGTTGTTTAAACCCTGTCGCTTCGGAGCATTTTTATCAGCTTACAGAGACTCTGATCAAATCCGTGTTTGAGCAGCTCCAGGCAGAGTTTGCACCAGCTATTTTTGACATAGCCCTCATGACATCAGGTGCTTTAGTAAACATGGTCAAACAAACCATTAGGCAGATCATGAGGACCTTTCAGGAACTGAAAAATCTTGCAATTACTTCCTCGCCAAACATAGCTGAGCGCATACATCTTGTGCAATAGCTTTATACAGAGTTCAAGAGCAAAGAAAAGTTAGAAAGAGCAGCAAAGCATGCAAGAGTGGAAGGTAGCTCTTCCGAAGCTACTGTTGAAACAGAAATCCTTCTTAGAACAAAGCCTGCAGCGTCATCCGTTGCTGCATTAGACCTCTCTCAGCTACCACCTATTTCACGTCTTTTACCCGACACAGTCGTCTTCAATATCCAAGCTCCACAGCTGGGAGAGGGAAGATGGGCACATGTGAAGCGTGTGGGTGTCACACATCTCGCTTTCAAAGATCAAGTGTATGCTGCAAAAGTGTTCAAAGTACACTTACATGGGTCCACCATGGAGCAACATGTCAAAGACGAAGCAATAATTTTGGATATTTTACATCGTGGTATTATCTACCCTCTTGCCATGGTGTGCCACGTGGAGCGACCTATGCTCATTTCACGATTTTGGAATGGCGGCCATGTGGAGCAATGGAAAAAAGAATGCACTGTAGACGACAGCCAACCTGTCATTCGCGATTACATACTCACCTGCAGGAACAATAGAGCTATTCCAGGAGAATATTTTGCAGATCATCAATGCTCTTCTTCAAACTATGAAGTATATACATACGCATAACTACCTCCACAATGATCTACACTCTCACAATATGATGCTGCATTTTGACGAAAAAGGTGTTTACGCTGGCATTGTGGATTGGGGTTCATGCACCAAAAGAAATACGACAGTCGGTTTTCCTCCTCCATGCGATATGCAGATAGAAACTAGAAAACAATATGAGAGAGATTATCCATGGGTAGCCCCCGAATGTATATCTAGTAATCCTCCCTCCTGGACCAAAGCTATGGATATTTATTATATGTGTCATACATGTAAACGCATTTTGAAGTGCTTACCGGACCCCCAAGAACAAAGCAAGAGACATTTTTTGAGATGGGCAAGTACATTACTCAAAAAATGTCTCTTGCTTTGTTCTTGGGGATCTGGTAAGCACTTCAAAATGCATTTACATGTATGACACATTGAATAAATATCCATAGCTTTGGTCCAGGAGGGAGAATTACTAGATATACATTCGAGGGCTGCCCATGGATAATCTCTCTCATATTGTTTTTTTGTTTCTATCTGCATATCGCGTAGAGGAGGAAAACCGGCTGTCGTATTTGTTTTGGTGCACGAACCCCAATCCACAATGCCGACGTAAACACCTTTTTTGCCAAAATGCAGCATCATATTGCGAGAGTGTAGATCATTGTGGAGGTAGTTATGTGTATGTATATACTTCAGAGTTTGAAGGAGAGCATTGCTGATCTGCAAAATATTCTCCTGGAATAGCTCTACTGTTCCTGCAGTGAGTACGTAATCGCAAATGACAGGCTGGCTGCCGTCTGCAATGCATTCTTTTATCCATTGCTCCACATGGCCGCCATTCCAAAATCGTGAAATGAGCATAGGTCGCTCCACGTGGCACACCATGGCAAGAGGATAGATAATACCACGATGTGAAATATCCAAAATTGTTGCTTCGTCTTTGACTTATTGCTCCATGGTGGATCCATGTAAGTGTACTTTGAACACTTTTATAGCATACACTTGATCTTTGAAAGCGAGATGTGTGACACCCACATGCTTCACATGTGCTCATCTTCCCTCTCCCAGCTGTGGAGCTTGGATATTGAAGACGGCTATGTCGGGTAAAAGGTGTAAAATAGGTGGTAGCTGAGAGAGGTCTAATGCAACAACGGATGACGCTACGGGCTCTGTTCTAAGAAGGATTTATGGTTCAATAGCAGCTTTGTAAGAGCTGGCTTCCACTCTTACACGCTTTGTTGCTCTTTCTAACTTTTTCTTGCTCTTGAACTCTGTATAAAGCTGTTGCACAAGATGTATGCGCTCAGCTATGTTTGGCAAGAAAGTAATTGCAGGATTTTTCAGTTCCTGAAAGGTCCTCATGATCTGTCCAATGGTTTGTTTGACCATGTTTACTAAAGCACCCGATGTCATGAGGGCTATGTCAAAAATAGCTGGTGCAAACTCTGCCTGGAGTTGCTCAAACACAGACTTGGTCAGAGTCTCTGTAAGCTGATAAAAATGCTCCGAAGCGACTGGGTTTAAACAACGCCTAATCTTTGCCTTTGACATGTAATGAAAGTGTCTCACAATCATTTCGGAAACGAACTTTCGTTGATGTTTTGCTAGCTTCGTGACTGCCATATCTGTGAAGGGGATCGGGGAGCACCACATACGGAGAGTGAGAGAGAGAGAAGGAGATACACACACGATGTGGGTGGGGAGACTCAAAGAGTGAGCAGCCCCCTATACACTTATGCTATGTATAAGGTATACAAGTCAGTGGGCGCCCAAACTCTGGGCGGCCGGGCAAGGCACAGACGCCTATACCCCAACAACCTCCCACTTAAAGGCGACTGTGCCTTTAAGCAAGCGAACCTAGTCTAAAGACTACAAAAGGTGAGAGAAAACCGCTCTCAACCGATGCCCACTGGCTGGCTGTGATCGTGTGCATCCGGCTGTCCTGCTCCCGTGTAAGTCCATACACCACCAGACGTACCGCACACGTACTGCAAGTATGTACGCAATACCTGCATATCTCCCTCGTGCACTATGCCATCATCAGTCAACAAACGACTGACAACCCCAACTGCAAATGCTCCCACTGCAGCTGCGATATCCGGTCTCAAGATCAGCATCTCATACATGAGACCACCGAATGCCGATGCAATGCTAGCGGGTCTTGCTAGCTCTACGGAGTATGCATCAACATATTTATCCCTAGCAATAGGCATCTCTGACTGACGAGGCGTGTCAGCCACATGCATCTCCTGACTGTCCGCAAAAGACGCATCAACCTGTCGTGCAACCTCATAGCAAACCGGCTGCTCTAGGTGTCTGCTGGAAGACATATCCTGCACAACTATATCCCCATGCTCACTGTCGAGCATAGAAAGGAATGATTGCATAATCGCTGACGTCTCAGCCTCCTTTGCAATCATCCACTGCAAACATGACCACTCAATCTGTTGTGACTCACTAGAGCTCTCATGCTCTAACTCCGTATGCATAGACTCTTGCACAACGTCCTCCTGTCGTGACTCACTAGAGCAAGACCGCTCTACTTGTCTATCGTGCATAGAAGTATCTCGCACAACTGACTCTCTGCTTTGCTCAGTCACTAGCAAAGCATGCATGTCTGACTCTGTCACCTCTCTGTGTGACTGCTCAAGTCGTGCCTCACAGACGGAGAGTGAGAGAGAGAGAAGGAGACACACACACGATGTGGGTGGGGAGATTGTGAAGTGGCAGCTCCCCCTATACATTATACTCACTATAAGTATAGGGTAACAGTGGGCGGGCGCCCATGACCTGGGCGACCGGTCAAGGCACATAGGCCTTAACCCCAACAACCTCCCACTTAAAGGCCAATGTGCCTTTAAGCAAGATCTAGTAGTGTACAACTAATAGAAGGTCAGATATTCTCTCAACCTATGCCCACTGACTCTCGATGAGCTAGTGCATCCGGCTCTACTGATAGACAAACATCCCGCTGCTGTGGAAGCCACACAGAGCTAGCTCCAAGCTGTGCAAATAGTCTACAAGAGCTCATGCACTCCTGCAAGTATCGGTCCAATACCTGTAAACCTCCCCTATGCTCTATGCCGAGATCAGTCATCGAACAACTAATCAACCCTGCTGCAAATGCTCCCACTGCAGCTGCTATGTCGGGCCTCGAGATCAGCATCTCGTACATGAGGACACCGAACGTTGATGCAACCCTGGCAACCTCTGCCACCTCCAACTCAGAACTCAACTCATGGCAATCTTGTCCCCTATCATAGAGACCATGGCACTCTGACTCCGAGCTCTGGAGTGACTCCTCGTGCCCACCACATATCACATATCTCAGCACAAGAACTGGACCCTGCTATGTGGAGAAGTGTGAGATGATGAAAGAAATCACATCTAAAGGATTGGACATGTGAACTGCCCAGTTAGTGTGAGATATTCTCAGCACAAGTCCTGGATGCTGTTGTAAAATAGATTGATAGTTTTTATCAATCTAATCCCTGATAAAGTGTGTGGAACTCACAACACAACTATCAGCGTATAAATTAACAATTGCAGATGTAAATTACCTATCGTATGTGTTTACGTCCAAAACAACTCTAAGTCATTTAATGATGAAAAATGATGTTCCTTTGGAATATAAAACACACGAGTAACCAGTATGTCACATTAAGATGAAGAGGGCATGAAAATATGCATCTCTTCACTCTTAATATAACGAGTGGTAACGTCCGTGTTTCTCTGTAACACATATGATAGAAAAACTTAATCTAAAATTGTAAATTTTATAAGCTATTTCTAATGGAGTGTGTGGAACGCACAACACAACCATCAGCAAACAGCTCAACAATCTCAAATGTAAATCAATTGTTGTATATATCTACGTTCAGAGTAACATTAAGTCATCTGCTGATGAACAATAATGTTACTACAGAAATAGAAGCACAAAAATAACGAAAGTCACATTGAGATGAAGAGGACATAAAGTATGCATCTCTGCACTCTTAAAATGACGAACGTTAATCTTTGTGCTTCTATGTAGAATAATCAACAATGACTTAATTTAAGATTGTAAATTTTATAGGCCACTCTGAAGTGAGAGGTGTAGCATCATGTCTACTACACTCCACGAGTCGACTTCTAATCCTAACTCATCTCTATGGTGAGATGTATACTATTACACCATACGATTGAGAATCTAAATTTACCCTAAGCCTTCCCTGGAGTGAGTCATATGACTACACACCACGAGAAAGGAGACTATATTCTACACACTTCTGGAGTGAGCCATATGGCTACACACCATAAAGTGGCCTATGACTTGCAAGCCAACTTTGTGGTGAGAGTCGAAACTACTGCACCATACAAGTCTGACACAACACAAAAAAAAAGTTAGTATTTACTGAAAATAAAAAAATATACCTGAAAACCGCTGTAAACTGAAGGGGTTGTCGCTATCTGCTAATCTCTCAAAAGCTCCAAGCTCTGCTAACTCCCAAAAGCTCCAGAATGGTTTTCGATCGAATACGGCGACAGTTATATATATATAGGCGTTTTCGATTGAGATATTTTTCGTTCGAAAAAGTTTTCGATCGCAAAATATCTCGATCGAAAATTGTTTCATACGGGTATTCGGGTATTATTCAGAAATACATCGTATAATGACGTTTTATACGTATAATTTTTGTTATACGGACGTATAAATGCAACCCAGCATGTATGCTTATATCTTGAAGGCATGTGGGATTATTCAAGATGCTAATATGGGCAAAAGAATTCACGATGATATTGTTAGCCAAGGGTTGTTGAAAAAAATGTTGTACTTGGCATTCCCTTAGTTTGACATGTATACTTGATAAAGCACTCTTTGTCATGAGAACCTATGTACTGTTTGAGTAATGGTGCACTCAATGGTGGTAGCCTTGCCCATGAAACTCACTCGGGTCTACTGGTTGTAGGTTTGGTAGTGGATGCTCAAGAAGCCGTCATATAATTGAAGACACAAGGGTTGCATAGCAGGATAGTGGAGGTGCTTAGATGGTCACAATGTATGTGGCTCTATCAAAGGGTAATGGGGTGGGAAGGAGGGAAAGTGAGGACTTCAAATACTTTGGAGCAGGAGAGTGGCGATGGAAGGGTGGAAGCATGAGCGGGTTGGCAAAAAATCTGTGTCTGGGACATAGCTATTTGGAGAGTGAAGAAGCTCTGTAAACACTTGGGAAGTCAAATATTAAAAAAAACATTATTTTTGAATGGTAACAACCCTTATTTTCCCCACTTCTCTCTCTCTCTCTCTCTCTCTCTCTCAGGCAAGAATCGAGAGCTTCATTCCGCTCCTTCTCCTTCTTTATCTCGTGTGCTGTAGCAAATCAAGTGCCTTGAGCTTTGAAGCTTGGAACACAAAGAAGTGCCTTGGGACACAATGCTTTGACTCTCACTCACGTGTATATATATGTGCCTTCTTTGCTAACTCCCCAAGTTGCCACGTTGACTTTGACACAGAGAGCATGACACAACAGAAGGCCTTGAAGCTGGCTCTCCTCTCACAATCATAGAGGTTGCCTATGTGTAACATTCAATGCACTAGTAACTTGTGTGTAGCGGAAATTGATAACATAGTGAGCATTTCATTAAGAAAAAGTTCCTAATGAGCATAGAGAGAGTACCTAATTTGAGAAAGTAACTTAGCAATTTATATCTAGCTAATTTGGCATTGACATTACTTGAAAAGAGAGTAATTGACAATGGTTGAGAACCGGATTTACATGGAGCCGGTTCACCCTCTATAAAGGCTTTGTATTATAGCTTCTCCCATCAAAGAGACTTTTGTACAATACAATCTTTGTGTTCCTTAACAATACTAGTTGGTGCAATAAAGATGGAAGTTTCATGCACCAAATTATGCTTGAAAAACACACCTAGTGTCCCTATCCTCAGTCCCAAGACCTCACACACCTTCAAAAATGGTGAGAGCTAGCAGGGAATGAGGATAGATTGAGAGGAAGAAGATGTATTCTCGTCACATAATCACTCTAATAGCATAACTTAGCGTAGTAGATGAGCATGCCATTGAAGCTTGGCTCTTGGTTGGATATGCACTCCATAGCCAAGAGTTGTTGGTGTAGGCCTCTACTTCTTAATGCTTGGGAAGGAGATGGAGTTCTTCTTGCACACATGAGTTGTGTGTGTGTGTGTGTGTGTGTGTGTGTGTGTGTGTGTGTGTAGATGAGCATGCCATTGAAGCTTGGCTCTTGGTTGGATATGCACTCCATAGCCAAGAGTTGTTGGTGTAGGCCTCTACTTCTTAATGCTTGGGAAGGAGATGGAGTTCTTCTTGCACACATGAGTTGTGTGTGTATGTGTGTGTGTAGTAATGTCTTATATTAAAATGCAGCCCTCTCTCTGTTCTTCGTCGATCCCTCTTGCTAAATGTCATGTTGGCCTCCCATCGCCTCCTGTAAAGCGCCAATCACAAATTAGAAGCATAATTGATAGCCTTGTGACATGTGTCCCCCTTTCCCCTTTTGTGAGAGCTTTAGGTAATTAAATAATTCAATTAAACTCTCATTGGACCTCTTAGTCTTTTGGCCGATAAGAATCAGGCAAGCCATTGGGCTGCTCGATGTTTATTGGAACCCTTGGTAGACTGTCCAATAGTCTCCTAGGGAGCTTAATTTGTATTGGTTCTTTTATCAAGAATTTTTAAATTGATTAGAATAATTTTATTTTAGCCTAATTCTCATTGGTCCACCTCTATGGCCATCCAATAGGATTTGAGGGGAGATTGGGGGCAACTGGCCTAGGAGCTTGACATGTGTCCAATATTCCCTTTGTGTAAAGGGGGAGCTTTGGAGTGTGTGTATGTTTCTCTCTCATCCCCTACTATTAGGGCTCACCCCCTCCTTCCTAGGGACATGGGAAGACTTTCTAGTCTCCCCATGAACATCCAATTTTTCCCCTACTTTGGCTATTGGACAATTGAGTTATTTTTAGGAACTTTAGCCTATGGAAGTCTTAATGGAGCTTAAATTTAGGTCTTTTAAGCCCCATTGAAGCACATTGCTCTTTTGCAGACTGTCATCCTTTGGATCCCTATTTTCTCTCCTTTGGATCCTTGTAGAGACCGGTCTGGGAGCCTTACTAATATTCTAGCTTTTACTCCCCTGGTACTTCCCCATATTAAATGATCAATTTAACATGAGAAAATCATTTGGACGAATTAGATATTAGTTTTTATGACATTATCTCTCTTTTGAAATCATAGTCGTCCTCGACTATGAGGTAGAGAAGATAAAGCCTAGTCATTAGTCCGTTTGCTAGCGAGTAGAGGATCCCTATTTTACCCTACGACACCATTCCCGAATGGATGACTAGTCCATTTGGTGCTTGAGAGCCTTAGCTGCCTGCAAGCATGTCTGCACATTAGTCCGTATCAATCTTGCATAGGAGAGTAAAAAACTCTACTAAGTGTTTGGGAGACGTCGTCCCCATAAACATGATCCTAAGCATGCATACTTATTAAAATGTGCGCACAATAAAGAAAAAGAGAGTCTTGTAATTAAGACAAAAACTTTATTTATTTATACATATTTATATTTGCTTACTCTAGGGAATCATTATAAGCATTGACAAGGTTTAGGTTATCCTTTTTAACTGTATGCCTTGCATCTATCTACCATCTTCAAAAGGATAATTTTTAAACTTGATAAGATATTGTCGGATAGTCTTACCACCTTGTAATACCTTGTCTTCGTGTCGGAGAATGGACTCGGACTGCAA
Organism: Adiantum capillus-veneris; assembly: GCF_014529385.1. NCBI lineage: Eukaryota > Viridiplantae > Streptophyta > Polypodiopsida > Polypodiales > Pteridaceae > Adiantum > Adiantum capillus-veneris. Next base: position 19,623,107 of record NC_140932.1, on the reverse strand, counting down.
CACCTCTCCTTGGTCCTTGACCTCCGGTGGGTCTTCAATGATTGCTTCTTGAGGTGGCTCTCGCTTGTAAGGCTTTAGTAGGCTCACGTTGTCGGGGGATATATGTTCGAAACTTGAGCCAGGTCAGCACCAGGCTACTGGCTCTGGAAAAATTGAGTGAGAAATTATCGCACCGCACAATACAACAGCAATTAATTACTCGGTAATATTGTTGACGCACAATTTACTAGAAAATTGGTAACACCGACGAAAGTGGTACACAATCGAGAAGAAGTGTCGTTAACGACACCATTAAATAATGCTATTGACAATTAAGGAGCTTAAACTCCCGTTACAGATCACTCCGGGCTGTTAACGGCTCCGCAATCCATCAAAAAGAGATAATTAGACTAATTTGCCTGCTGACGAGGAAAATCCTATTGTGTCGATTCTATCTGTTGTTGAATTTTTCTTCAATCAATGTCTATGCCAAAAGTGTTTCTTCTCCTATGACTGCTTACAAGCCTTGATGATATCTCCTTGCCTAAGCCGATGAGGAATAGTCTCCTTGGTGCCTTGGTTGCAAAGCCTTTGCTTGAGCCTTGTCGATAGAGATAGAGCTCGCCTTTGCTTGGGTTGGAGGTTAAGAGAGAGAGCTCGCCCTTAGCGGTTTGGATTGAGAGGGAGAGAGATCCCCTTTGGCTTGGATTCGATTGCTGAGAGAGAGCTCGCCCTTGGCGGTTTGGATTGAGAGAGAGAGAGCTCCCCTTTGGCTTGGATTCAATTGAAGGTCAAGAGAGAGAGAGAGCTCTTGAATTCTTGCTTCGATGGAGAGCTCAAGGAGAAAGCCCTTCCTCTTGCTTCGATGGAGAGCACCCCGAAGAAAGCTCTCTTGCCTCCTCTCCTTCTCACGTACATGCAAAAAGTGAAGTCCTCATGCCAAAAAAACTCGCTATTAATAGCTCCTTGCTTCCCTTGCAGTAGTGTCGGCGTCATTGACGTGGTGTGTGAAACGCTGTGATGACGTGGTAGGCCGACCTCAGACTAGCGTGAAAATCGCCGACAGTAGTGCCGAATAGCGTTGCGCTGCCATGCTGAGAGTTTTCTCCTTCATGCTCGCCACCAACCGAACTGTCTCCTGGCCAGCGCGAGTCTTTTCCCTGCATCACTCGCTCTCTGCCTGCCCGCCATCTCCTTGGTTTTTTTTCCTCCCTTCACACACATAAAGACTATTATTTCAATCAAGTGGGCGGCCATTGAAGTGGGCTTATGGGCGGACACACTTGGTTGCCTTTGGGCGGCCCTAAGCACCCTAAACTCATGAGCGGGCTGCCTTTGTAAGGGCATCACATTTGGCATAAACATCGACCAAAGCATTGCCAAGCACAACTTATTTCTCCCAGCAGTCCTTAGCTAATAATGTCTTCATGAATTTCAATGACGTAAAGTCTTGAATAGTGCCACATGCCTGCAAAATGCAAGTATAGGTGATTGCATTTGACGTAAGGTCTTCCTATCACAGTCAGTCAAAGATGGTCAGACTAGCCAAGCATTGCCAATTACGACTACCGCCGGCCAACATTGGGCAGTCATTGGCGTACATACCGGCCAAGGCAATGTAGTAGGCATCAAATTTGGCGTACATATTGATTAAAGCAATGCCATCTCAAGCACTTATTTTGCTATAATCAAAACCCTTGCTGCTGCTCAAAACTCCCAGACGGAACACCGATCGAGCGGATCAGACCGGTACGGAGCCGGCCCCCAACAAATCTTTAACTGCTAATATCTTGGCAATCGGAACTCCGATCGCTGATCTGAAAAGACCAAGGCGCTCCACAAAGTGAGCACTTCGGGCCCATGCATTCATTTCATTTCTGTCACCTAAGTTGCAGTTGCCCAATCCGGTATAGATTTGCAATTGACTTAAACTTCAAACTGCAATAACTTCTTCACCGTAGCTCCAATCAACGAGCCGTAACGACAGGCCGGTAGACCACTTCAAGCACTACAGTTCTAGATCATAATCTTCCATCTATGATCACTTCAATCATACACATTTTTGGCATCATTAAGGCATCTGTTGGCCCTTTTTAAGCCGCATCTAACATACATTAATCATTAGGCTTGGCTTGTTAACAAGCCTTGATCACTGACCATTAAATGTGTAGGCTTTAAAAAATCTTATCTTGCATTTCTCTGCTCTTTTTCTCTTCATGGCAGCAGAGCTGCACGACATCCACCCCCTCTGAACCTACACAGCCTCCGGTCTGTGCCAACTGCACTTCAATTTGCAATCTGTTTTAGGTACCTTAAGCTCCTTACCATCATCAGACTCACATTATGAAAAACTAAATAAGGCTTATGCCCTATCATCAATTTTCTAGCTTAATCATTAGGTAGCTGCCCATCAAAAATCTCTGAACAGTATCTGCCGTATCTTCAAAGCATTCAATCATGGATAACTTGCTTAGTGAACCCTGCTAGACTCAAGTGCTCTAGTTAATGATGCACACGGCTTGACCATTAAGTTCTCTCTTAAGGAACCCTGTCAAGCTCAAGTATGCCTTACTCTGTCTGCACATGGAATGGCCGTCAAGTCCTTTTCTTCAAGTTCTGTTAGCAGAACCAATCTCAAAAAAAATGTGAAGATACTTCATCAATTGTCCAAAGAAGTCAGCTGGAAGCCAGCCATGTAAGCTTATTGACCGCATAACAAAAACTCTTTTGACTTAGCATAAATCTAGAGCATCATCAGACTCGTCGTCTGATGCATACATAACATTGTCTTCAGGAGGCTAATCTGTGTTGAAGTCTCCAATATTAAGCTCACCATCTCGTTGCTTAAACAACTTAACTCTTTTCCCTGCAATAGGCACCTTGAGCTCAGTGCCATCAAGCTCGCATAACTTGTAGGTCGCATTATTATAAACATGAAGTACAACATATGGTCCAAACCATCGTTTAACCATCTTCCGCATAGCAGTGTACTGGTTCTCCAGGCTACTGTCATATACAAGGACCCAATCCCCATCTTTAATAGCACGAGGTCGTAGTCTGTGCTTATCATCAAACGTTGCCTTGTTCTTCAACCTTTCTTCCTTGAGCATTACTTAGCTTGCTCAATATCTTCTTGACGTCTCTCAAGTTGGCGTATGCGCAATGCAAGCAAATCTTCTGTAGACATACCTTCTTCCCATGGCATTATGGTCCAAGAGATATCCGCTTCCTCTATAGGCATAATGGGTTTTTGCCCGTACATTCGCTCAAATGGCATAAAACCTGTAACAGAACTATGTGTAGTTCGATCAACCCATAAAGCAAATGGTAGGAGTTTAGGCCAATCACCAATATGTCCCTGGCATGCCTTTGCTAGGCTTTAACAATAGGCGGATGCCCTCTTTCACTTTTACCATTACCCTCTGGATTGTATGCTGTAGTGAGAGCCAATTTAATGCCCAAGCGAGCAAATAAATCCTGAGCTTCATCTGCATCCAACTTTCCTCTATCAGCAGTAATTCTACCAACACATCCATACCTCGAAATAACATCCTCAAGCAAGAACTTGCATACGGAACTGGTAGCTTTGGTATGCAAAGCTCTGTCTTCCACCTGATTAGTAAGATCCTCTCTTGCAAGAACAATATACCTCATCTGCCAGACACCTACTGGCATGGTAATCAGGTCCACCACCCACTTGTAGTGCATAGCTAGTGGATAGGTGGGATGCAATCCATCTCGATGTCGCACATTAGAATATTGTTGGCATATTAGGCATGTCTCCACAAACCGAGCCACATCTTTATACATACCTTTCGACCAGTAACGATCCTTAATCTTGACAAAAGTTGCCCAGACCCCTCTGTGTCCAGCCCATAAACTTTCATGAAACTCTTTGATAACCTGCTGTTGAGTCGCTTTATCACAAACAACCCGCTGCGGTACTCCTTTAGAGCGTTTTGGCTGCTTCCATAAATGGCCATCCTTCAGAAAATAGCCGTAAGCTTTCTTCCTGATCTTTTTGTACTTTTGATCCGTCCACCCTTCATGCTTAGTAATTGTGCTAAGGTAGCGACCAATCAAAAGCCATTCTCCTTCATAGAACTCTTTAGAAAATACCTCAAAAGTATGAGCAATATTGCCACAATTTGCATGCAGATAAGAAGACGAATAGAACTTCAAGCCAACATCATCACTTGTGGTCAGCATCTCTTCTTCATCTTCAAATCTAGCTCTTGATAACATATCTGCAACATGATTATCTCTACCTGCAATATGACAAAATTCAAGATTAAGAGACTTAATATAGGCTATCCATCGTAGCATAGCAATATCCGGAGTAGAGCAATTTGCAATCATCCCTATCAGTGACAAGCAATCTGCCCCTACCATGACTGAAGCTCCAATAAAGTATTCTTTATCAGACCTTAGAGCAGTAGCAACGTCCCAAAGTTCTCTCTTAACATGTGGGTAGCCTCTTTGGAGAGCATTGAGCACTTTTGCTCCAAATCGAACCGCATACCTGTTACCTTCTTCATCATCTTGACCTATAGCCCAGCCAATACCTGTCTGGCTAGTGTCAACTGTTAAGATTACTGGCCTTCTGCATTTGTAGTCAACTTTCCTCAAGGTCGGAGCCTCAAGGAGCATCTTCTTTAATTTCCTCATAGCTCGTGTGTGAACTTCTTCCCAAACAAATCTTTTACCTTTTCTCAAAAGTTGATAAAGCACTTCTGCAACATGAGCAAAATGTGGCAGCCAAATAAGATAGAATACACATGCACCCAGAAACCGACGAACTTCAGTAACCGAAAAGCACGTTTCCTTCATCTTTTGAATAGCTTCAGCTTTAGCCGGACTTGGCCTTCTACCTTCTGGACTGCACATGTGCCCTACAATTAGAACCTCTTTGGCACCAAAAGTTGATTTTTGCCCTGAAAGTGTTAAGTTAACTTCTTCAAGCCTGGATAAAATAGCATCACAGTAAGCAATATATTGAGCAATAAACTGTCGACACCCCCTCTGATCTTCTACTTGATCTTTTGAGCCTTCCTCACAGCCCTTAATCGGTAGATCATCAATGAAAGGCATAGTAACATGTGGGATAAAGTCCCTTAATATCTTATTCATGCCGTTCATCATATGAGCTACAGAATTAGTAGCACCCTGTGGCAGAGTGCACATCCTTACCAATTCAAGAGGTGTACGCATCGTAGTAAGATCCCTGCTCTCCAAAGCTAACTGATCACGCATAGAGTAAACTGACCTACCTACAAAAGCCTCAGCAAATTCATCCACAATTGGGCCAGTACCCACATTGCGGATTGTTACCTTGTTAACAGGCTGCATATCCTGTATAAACCTTAAAGTACCATTTTTCTTCGGAACAGTGAACCATCGGTTAGAGTATGGCGCACATGATGGTTCCAAGATTCCCATTTGTATCTTCTCATTAAGCAAATTGATAAGCTTTGGCAAGTGAGCTTTAGGAACTGGAATAGGACGTAAGCTCCATGGCATGTGAGGAACAATAAATATAACCATAGGTGCTACAACACTTGGATCTGCACACCCAATCTCACTTGGCTCAAAGGCAAAAGCTTTACCATGTTTTTCGAGCATATCTTGAAAACACTTGATTTCCTCTTCGTTGAGAAAACCATCTTCTCCCACCTTAAGCTGCTGCAATGTCTCTTTAGTGAATTTGTGCCCAATGTTCTTAGGATTTCTGAGCATAGGCTGTCGAGAAGCTTCTTTAATTACTTCATCACTTCCCTCTGGTAGAGGTGTAGCCACAAGTCTCACTTTCTTTGCAACTGTCTTGTACTTCGTCTCTACCTGTGCTTCAACTTCTTTATCCAAGTCATCCTCAATATGCATAAGTGCCTCGTATATGTCCATTGAGTGCACTTTAACAACTTCAGTTCCACTTTCTAACCTGTTCTGCTTGATATCCTCAAGCTCCGACATAGTATCAACATAAGAGATCTCTTCGAAGATTCCTGGAATCACATCATCCGGTTCTAGCACATCACATCCCTGCAAGTCACTTTGAATGCTTGAAACATATTGTTTCTCCCACTTAGTTAAATAATTAAATTTTCTGTAAGATACTGAACCCTCAGATGTCAACCCTAGAAATCCTGAAGAGAAGGTTTCTCTTTGCGAGAACTTCTCCTCACTTGCACCACCATAGTCCCGCTTTATAGTGGCACCCCAAGAAAATCCTGAGCAAATCTTTGTTCTTTAAACTCCTTACGTATCTTTGGCATTGGACGATCACATAAACTGTCTTTGTTTCTAGCATGATCAACACATACAGTTAGAAATTGAACCGCTTTCTTACCATCTCGGCTTCGAACCCTGGCATAGGCCGAGCCATCATCCAACACCTTAGTTTCCATCTGCACATCCGTAATGTAGGGTTGTCCTAGAATCAATGGGTAGGAGAAATGCTCCTGTATAAAAATGTTTGCTCATCACAGACATCCCCAATAGTTACCTTAACATTTGCACATGCACCGTAAAGATCTCCAGGAAGCATGTTGGCAGCTCGAATCCGCCACCCGTGATCTACATCAATAGGCCACTTCCCCTTTTGGTGCAAATTCTTAGCCATGAGATTGATTTCTGAATCATGGTCTATGAGGGCTAAGACCGGCTCCTCAATGTCGCCAAGCTTTACCACTGTTTCTATCGTTGCTCTTGCCCAATGAGTCCTTGAAAAGTGACTCTTGGGTATAACTTCTTCATCTTCACCGTCATTAAAATGCATGTTTCTTACCTCACGTATAATCGGGCTGGGAACCACCATAGGCTTTGGCTCTTCTTCTTCAAGATCTGCTAAGTACTCTTCATAGTCTTCCAAATTGCTTCAATGTGTCGAACCACTTGGCTTTTAACTGGATCTGACTCTTGATCACTTGGTACTTGCCGCTTTCTTTTTATAATGTCGATGATCTCTTCATGGAACTCGCGCTTAGCAATTCTAAGAATATCCCCCAAGGTGAGCTCCACTTTACTATTTAGGATACGTTCTTCAAAAACTTTCTTCAAATCTGTAGCCAATTCAATATCATATTTGAGTTTATACGAGGGCCCTTTAGGCTTACCTTGCTTCTTATCCTTCGGAGCCTCTTCCATAACCACCTCCGGAGCAGGTTTAGGAGCTGGCACTTCTTCTTTCTTATTGCTGGATCTCGTTGACCATTTTGACGTCCCAGCCACCTCTTCATCTCTTTTCCTCTTCTCTTCCACCATAGCTTCATTGGCTTGAGCTTTAGCAATATAAGCATATATCGAAAGAGAATCCACTGGATCGGTCCACCCAGTGGTTTCTGGAATTGAATTCCTCACCTGTCATAGCTTTCCGTATGTTACCTTTCCTGCTTCTGCTGTCTTTAGAGCATATGGCCAAAACTAGCCCTTTGCACCTGTACCATGATCATCTTCCTTACCACAAACTTGCAGCCCATATGCAGCTGTTTCCACAAGGGCAACATTATGCTGTATTTCCTCCACTATCTTCTTCATTCCGCCTCTGCCAAAGTTCAAGCGGAGCAGTTCCCCTGTCGCCCTGAGATGAATCTTCTTGTCTTTTCAAAAAACCACATCCTTCTTATAAGCTTCATCAAACTCATGACACTCTGTCACAAACCTGTGGTCTTCACTATCGCACCACATGCATTGATCCCAATTTTTTACGTGGTGGCTGCTGCTGCTGCTTAGGTTCAGAAGTAGACGCCTTTGCAGCTAACCCTTCAAATTTAACAGTTTTAAAATTCAAATTTAGTTCTTGAATACCTTTAACGAGATCGTCAAGAACAGGCCCCTCCACTTTGGGTAATGTAGAGGGCGGCTTCTCTTTAAGCTCTTCTTCATCATCATCCAGTACCTCGATCACTATTTGCTTATCAGCCCGCTTCTGTCATTTTACGATCATGTTCACCGCTTCAAATACTATTTTCCAATCTGATGTCAATCCCAATTCTCCCGCCGGATCCTTCAATTATTGCACCAAATTCTTTTGTAGTCGCCGATCAGCAGCTTGAATAAACAATTCCACCTTTTGATCCTTCAAGGAACGTTGTTCTACTGACGACGATAACTGATCAAACTTCTTTTCAAACTCTCGCAACAATTCTCATACAAATAAATTTTTACCCTTCTTCTGCACCCACTTTGTAAAACTTAGTCTAGTCACCCGTTGAGAATCCTCCAAAAAATATTCCTCTTGCAGCGCCTTCTTAAAATCCCGCCAGTTCGGCCCTTGAGCCACTTGAATTTCTTTAATCCGGGCCCTAAGTTCTGGCACTGCAATAAGATGAAATCCTTCCACTGAATCTTGGTCTTCAATACCATTATCTTCCATAGACTGCTCATACAAATTGCAAAATTTTGAAATATCTCGGCCCTCAAACCGTTGCAGCTTTTCCGTAACATTTTGACGAGCTTTACGAATCCGCTCTTGCAAATTATGTTGCTGCTGGGCAGCTTGTTGTTGTTGCATGTATGCTGCAAACTGCTGCATCATCTGCTGCATGGCTGCTTCTTGTGGTGTAGACATATGCTTCAACAATTTTACCACCCTTGCTCGGTTTCGCGTCGGGTTTACCAGGTGTCGGGGGATATATGTTTGAAACTTGAGCTAGGTCAGCACCGGGCTGCTGGCTGTGGAAAAATTGAGTGAAAAATTATCGCACCGCACAATACAGCAGCAATTAATTACTCAGTAATACTGTTGACGCACAAAATTTGCTAGAAAATTGGTAACACCGACGAAACTGGTACGCAATCGAGAAGAAGTGTCGTTAACGACACCATTAAATAATGCTACTGACAATTAAGGAGCTTAAACTCCCATTACAGATCACTCCGGGCCGTTAACGGCTCTGCAATCCATCAAAAAGAGATAATTAGACTAATTTCTTGCTGACGAGGAAAATCCTATTGTGTCGATTCTATCTGTTGTTGAATTTGTCTTCAATCAATATCTATGCTGTTGAGCGCCGGGTTAACAACACAACATAACTCAAGTTTCGTACCAAAGTCTTATCTTTTGCGAGTTATGAAATGCTACGGATTATGGCTATAAACGTCATTTGTAATAAGTAGTTATTCTAGTTTCAGAAGCCGGGTGCAATGCCACTTCCAGATTGTAAATACAAAGCCATTTGACCCTTTCAACCCCATTTTTGGTTAAACCTAAGGTAGCCTTAGTATATAAGGTGCCTAGGTCATTTTGTAAAGAGGACTTTAATCATAATCAAAACTTTAGCGCTGCCGTCTACAGTGTGTGAGAGAGAAAGAGAGTGAGTGAGAGCTTCATCCTCTCCCTACGCCCGGCTCGCTCAACACATTGAAGATACGACTGCACCATTGTTGTAGGCTCGAGGAGAGCTACGCGACAACGCCAAGCATTCCACGCGAGACGAAGCGCACATGCCGACGCATCTACTAGCTATTTGTGGCCGTAAGTGTATCAAACGATGTCTGTTTTCTGCGTGCTAGTAGTCTATAGAATCGTGGCGACATAAGCTACGCATAGGTACTCATAAATTTCAGTTTCGGATACTTTCAAAATTCGGCTCTATCATCCTACGCGTTTTCCGCAGATGGGTTTAGAGAAAGGGTTTTGAGTGTAGAAGCTTAGGGACAGGTGTATCCTAGTGAGGGGATGGTGTTCCTTAAGTTTCGTATAAATCTAGCATGATTAGGTGAGTTACCTTCTGTATGTGTGTATGTGGCTAGGTGGTGTAATTGAGAGCAGTGAGGTTCTTGATTGTGGTTTAGTTGGCCTTCCAGAGTGTTGTATGTGTAGGATGGTCTCAGCCTGACAAGCTTAAGAGATTTCCTCCGTGTGCCTATCATGTCATCTGTGTCCTCGATTGATATTATGTTGATAATGTTGACCGTTGGGTCAACAACACAACATAACTCAAGTTTCGTACCAAAGTCTTATCTTTTGCGAGTTATGAAATGTTGCGGATTATGGCTATAAACGTCATTTGTAATGGGTAGTTATTCTAGTTTCAGAAGCCGGGGTGCAATGGCACTTCCAGATTGTAAATACAAAGCCATTTGACCCTTTCAACCCCATTTTTGGTTAAACCCAAGGTAGCCTTAGTATATAAGGTACCTAGGTCATTTTGTACAGAGGACTTTAATCATAATCAAAACTTTAGCGCTGCTGTCTACTGTGTGTGAGAGAGAAAGAGAGTGAGTGAGAGCTTCATCCTCTCGCTACTCCCGGCTCGCGCAACACATTGGAGATTCGACTGCACCATTGTTGTAGGCTCGAGGAGAGCTACGCGACAACGCCAAGCATTCCACGCGAGACGAAGCGCACACGCCGACGCATCTACGAGCTATTTGTGGCCGTAAGTGTATCAAAAGATGTCTGTTTTCTGCGTGCTAGTAGTCTATAGAATCGTGGCGACATAAGCTACTCATAGGTACTCATAAATTTCAGTTTCGTGTACTTTCAAAATTCGGCTCTATCATCCTACGCGTTTTCCGCAGACGGGTTTAGAGAAAGGGTTTTGAGTGTAGAAGCTTAGGGAAAGGTGTATCCTAGTGAGGGGATGGTGTTCCTTAAGTTTCGTATGAATCTGGCATGATTAGGTGAGTTACCTTCCGTATGTGTGTATGTGGCTAGGTGGTGTAGTTGAGAGGAGTGAGGTTCTTGATTGTGGTTTAGTTGGCCTTCCAGAGTGTTGTATGTGTAGGATGGTCTCAGCCTGACAAGCTTCAGAGATTTCCTCCGTGTGCCTATCGTGTCATCTGTGTACTCGATTGACATTATGTTGATAATGTTGACTGCTGGGTCAACAACACAACATAACTCAAGTTTCGTACCAAATTCTTATCTTTTGCGAGTTATGAAATGCTGCGGATTGTGGCTATAAACGTCATTTGTAATGGGTAGTTATTCTAGTTTCAGAAGCCGGGGTGCAATGACACTTCCAGATTGTAAATACAAAGCCATTTGACTCTTTCAACCCCATTTTTGGTTAAACCTAAGGTAGCCTTAGTATATAAGGTACCTAGGTCATTTTGTACAGAGGACTTTAATCATAATCAAAACTTTAGCGCTGCCGTCTACTGTGTGTGAGAGAGAAAGAGAGTGAGTGAGAGCTTCATCCTCTCCCTACGCCCGGCTCGCTCAACACATCGGAGATTCGACTGCACCATTGTTGTAGGCTCGAGGAGAGCTACGCGACAACACCAAGCATTCCACGCGAGACGAAGCGCACATGCCGACGCATCTACGAGCTATTTGTGGCCGTAAGTGTATCAAACGATGTCTGTTTTCTGCGTACTAGTAGTCTATAGAATCGTGGCGACATAAGCTACGCATAGGTACTCATAAATTTCAGTTTCGGACACTTTCAAAATTCGGCTCTATCATCCTACGCGTTTTCCGCAGATGGGTTTAGAGTGAGGGTTTTGAGTGTAGAAGCTTAGGGACAGGTGTATCCTAGTGAGGGGATGGTGTTCCTTAAGTTTCGTATGAATCTGGCATGATTAGGTGAGTTACCTTCCGTATGTGTGTATGTGGCTAGGTGGTGTAGTTGAGAGCAGTGAGGTTCTTGATTGTGGTTTAGTTGGCCTTCCAGAGTGTTGTATATGTAGGATGGTCTCAGCCTGACAAGCTTAAGAGATTTCCTCCGTGTGCCTATCGTGTCATCTGTGTCCTCGATTGACATTATGTTGATAATGTTGACCGCTGGGTCAACAACACAACATAACTCAAGTTTCGTACCAAAGTCTTATCTTTTGCGTACTGTCCCCCTCTCTTTTTAGGTATTGAAAATTGGGCATTTAAAATTGGGTTTTTTGTTGTATGTTGTTGGTCTTGATAGGCCGGTCAAACTTTTATGCCACAGGTTAAAGGAATCTCATCCCAGAAGCACAACCTCACTACGGAATATGAAGCTCAATGCAAGAGGGAGCAAAGAGCCAGAGCCAAAAGAAAATTAGAGGAAGCAACAACATGGGATATATAGATATCGTTGATGACTTCACAAGAGCAAATGTAACCAAAGAGATTGTGCAATATATTCTTCAAAAAACAAATGGAATGGACATGGATAGTAAGAAAGACATCTTCAATCAACTAATTCAACATCCATTACTAAAGGATTTTCAAACAAGACACCAACGCCATGCTCAGAAATGCTCATAGAAAATATTCGCAACACAATATAAATCTTAAAGAGGCCATGAACTGAGGATGAAATATTCCTTAAGAGGTCTACCATAATGATGCTCGTGAACTCTAAAGAACCAAACAAATCAAGAGGCTTTAATGTCACTGCTGCCTCCAAGCTACTATCTGTTCATAGAAAGAAGTTATATGGAGCAAGAGATCAACTACTTTAGAAAAATGGCAACTCTACATTGTCTTTTCCACGTCATTGGAGGTTTCAAAGAAGCCACATACCTCAAGAGGTAAAGATCTGTGGTCAACTTTTGAACGACCAAGACTCGTGTGTCCCCTAACAAAAAGGACATATGTTGAAAGAGAATTGGTTGGAGGGACCACCTCACACATCCCATTCGTCTATTGAGAGTATCACAAGTATGTATGAATTTGATGTTGTGGAGTGGAGTGGTAGATAGATAGTTGATAGCTTTCTGCCATAGAGCTATTGTCAACTAACGGCCATGTAACAACAATCAAATAGCTATATAATAGAACTAGGTACCTAACACATCAGTATTTGATAGCAATTAGATTTCTATTGAAAACTAATTGTGATAACAATTGCTATCAATAGTTGTGTTAGAGCCACATAGCTATTGGGTAGCTATGTATTACCATTCACAACTAAAAACTACCTAATATCTAGTACTAAGATAATAGCCTTTTACATCTATGGCAAGCTAATTGCTGTCAAATAGCAAACTGGCAGGTTGTAGATAGCTTTTCAACACATAATGATGGCAAAGGCTATGTAATAGTTGTCAAATATCTAGCTAATAGCTACCTACTAGATATGTGATAGGACCATATAATTGATAAAAGATTTTTCATAGATATTGATGGATGATTGTTTGGTAATATATGTAATATTTATTATATATAGCTATTTGTTCACTATTTTGATAGAACCAGGTAACTAGTACATATGTATTTTTAGTCTTAATAAACAACTATTAACAACTAATATCGATAATAGCTATCAAATATCTATGTGCTAGAACTTAATAGCTATGAGGTAGCTTTGTAATATCTCTTGTTTTCTATTGGCTATCTAACAACTCTCTGTTAGTGAATCCCAACAGGTCTCCAATAGCTGCTAGATAATTGATGTTATCTAATAATTGTCTAGTAATAGTTGTCATATACCTATGTGCTAGAACCTAATAGTTATGAGGTAGCTTTGTAATATCTCTTGTTTGCTATTGGCTATTTAATAACTCTCTTTTAGTGAATCCCAACAGCTCTCCAATAGCTGCTAGATAAATTTTGTTATCTAATAAGTGTCTAATAGTTGCCGAATACCTTTGTGCAAGAACAAATTTTTGGGGCAAAACATCACCACCATTGATAGGGCTTGTATGAACAACATGCTCAAAAGAAACTTCAGCACCATCAGCATGGCTATCAATGGCATTTCCATTCTCAGCACCCGTATTTTCTACACACACAATTGTTTCTTTTGCAATGGCATTTCCATCCTCAGCACCCGTAATTTCCACACATACAGATGTTTCTTCCGCAGCTCGTGCGCACACTGTAAGTTTCTTGGGCCTCTTGGATTCTTTCACTTGACTGGATTTCTTTCGCCATGCAAATAGAAACAAGTCCTACGGAGTGTCCCCACAATCCTCATCGATAATCATTCCTGCACATAGATAACGTGCCATTTTAGGACACACTAGATAGATAATGTCATAATAACTAATATCTAATTCTCCTAAATGATTTTCTCATGTTAAATTGATCATTTAATATGGGGAAGTGCCAGGGGAGAAAAAGCGAGAATATTGGGTTAAGTTGGCAGACTGGCCACAATAGGGATCCAAAGAAGGGAAAATAGGGATCCAAAGGGGGGGGCATCTGCAAAAGAGCAAGGTGCAACAATGGGCTAAAAAGACCCTAAGGTTCAGCCCATTAAGACTTCCAAAATGCTAAGGTTCCAAAATTCAAAGGTTGTGTCCCAAGGCCAAACACTAGGGAAATTGGATACTTTGTGTGTGTCCCAAAAAGTCTTCTCAAGTCCTACATAGGAGGGGGCGAGCCCAAGAAGTAGGGGATGAGAGAGAAACTCACACACACACACACACACACACACACACACACACACACACACACACACACACACACACACACACACACACACACACACACACACACACACACACGAGCTACCTTTACAAAAAAGGAATGAGGGACACATGTCAGCTCCCTAGCCGAGATGCCCACAAGGTGTACTCAAATCCTATTGGATGGCCATGGAGATGAACCAATGAGAATTAGGCTAGAGTAAATCTAGTTTAATTAATTTAAAAACACCTATGCTAATATGAGTGATTATGTGAGGAGATGTACATCTTTCTCGTAAGACTACTCCTTCCTCTCAATCTACTCTCATACCTCGCTAGCTCTCACCATCTTCGAAGGTGTGTGAGGTCTTGTGTCTGAGACCGTGAGGGAATTGATGTTGTGTTTGATAAGTGTTTTGCTTAGTGCTTAAAGTTTCCATCTTCATTGCACTAGCTAGTATTGAAGGAACACAAAGAATTGTATTGTAAAATGTCTCTCTTGATGGGAGAAACCATAATACAAAGCCTTTTGGAGGGGGGACCGGTCCGGTCCTCAACTGTCATCAATAGCTTAATCTCTCTCTCTTTTGAAGTGTTGTTCATGATATCTACCTAGGTGTTATACTTTTTGTTGCTCTGTCCACCCAAGCACTCTTGTTATTCGCATTAGGAATCTATTCTAATGAATCACTCACTATGTTCATGCTATTTTCCACTACACACAAATTACTAGGCCATCAAATGTTACATTGGTATCAGAGCACAAGGTTTGTCTTTTCTTGCTCAAGAAGGGAGGTCCTCAAGCTAGATATAAATGGTTGGTATTATTAATTGCATGTGAGTAAGTAGAATAGGGATTTTTCAGCCTTGCAGTGCGCTTGCCTTAGTGCGGATAACGGGGCATCACCGTTGAGAGCTATGGTCCTAATAGTGGAGTCCTACGGGGCTTGCCTACGGCTTAACCACTATTGAGCTACTAGAAGCTTGACAAGATCCGGTGCCGTTTTGGTGTTGAACGACCCTCTCTTATATTCCTTGCAATTAATGGTATTCGAGCCACGAGTACAGTAGCTTGAGTGATTTTTCTAAAGGGGTAAAGAGGAGTAGAAACTAGGTCTTGAAGTGCCAAAGTACACCTAAAAAGTTTACACCTAAAAGTTTAAAAAATGGCTGACAACAGTAAAGAGAGTGAAATTAATGTTGATAACTTTGATTTTGCTAATGAGCAGGCTACTAATGATGATCCTATGCTTGTTAACTATCTTGTTTCTAGGCTTCAACAAGCCATGGGCAATCCATCCCTCCAAAGTGAAGTGCAAAGGAAGCTTCGTGCTCACGGGATTCTCCAAGCTCCCCACCATGACGAGAGAGTACCTAGGAAGCCTCCTTGTGAGACTTCCAAAAGAGGCCTCTCTCCGATTTGGGAAGAGGAAATACGAAGGCCTCAAAAATTTGCTTCTTGATGATGCATCTCCTTCCCAAAGGAGAATTCAAGAGCCTCTACCAAAGGAACGAGAAAGAAGTGAGTCTCCTGCCACCTCAGCGGAGATGGCTCCACGAAGACGGCGGGCTAAATGCTCTCTATCACCTCCTAAACGGAGAAGACCATCGCACAATTCTCCACACTATAATTCAAAGAGTGATGACAAAAAGCAAGAGAAGAAAAAGGCAAGAAAGAGGACACCCTCTTCTCCATCTTCTTCATCCTCTTCCTCTTATGAAAGTGATGGTGAAGACAAAGAAGATCAAGGCAAGAAAAAGGCGAGAAAGAGGTCACCCTCTTCTCCATCTTCCTCAAATTATTCATCTTCTGAAGAAAGTGATGGTGCAATCTTTGAACCATCAAAAAGAAGAGGCCATAGGAAATCCTATGCCGTGTGGAAGAGGTCGTCCAAGCTCAAGAAGTTCAAAGAGGGAGGGAAGAGCATCTCTTTCCTTACCTACGATGGCACCTTTGGTGCTACATACAAAGTCTTGGCCTATATCCAATGATTCAATGCGGTGTTTGGAGATGAGGGCTTCACGGAGTCCTCTAAGCTACACCATGTAGCTATGCAGTTTCAAAAGTCCACCAGGCAATGGTGGTCTAGCCTACGGGCCAACGGTGAAGCTCCACGGACATGGAAAGCTTTAAGAGCTTCCATTATGAAACAGTTTTTGGCCACCGATGCCAAAGACAAAGTACTCACCGAATGGAGAAGCTTGAAGCTCTCTCCCTATGAATCCATTCACAAATATGTAGACAAGTTTTGGGACCTACAGCTCAAAGCCACTGTCTTCAAAAAGTTGGATTTTGGAGAGCAAAAGCAACAATTTTGTGTGGGCTTAATTGAAGAAATGGCGGAGTATGTCAACTCCCAAAGGCCACGCACCATATCGGCAGTTATACACCATACTATGGTGGGTTCTCGAATCAATTTCTAAATAGGGCTAAAAGAAATTCTAAGTCCACAAAAAACAAGGGTTCTAATGAGCCTAAGGGGAAGGACAATGTCCAAAAGTCTCCTAAAGGCAATTTGAACAAAGCTAAAGAGAAGGAAGTTTACAAAGGCAAAAATAAACTCTCTCCTGAAGAGCTTGAGCGTTTTCGCAAGGATAACCGTTGTTTCAAGTGCTGCGAGCAAGGGCATGCGTACCACACTTGTCCCCAAAAGAACACCTGCCATGAACCTCCTAGAGCTACCTTGGTCGAAATCCAAGAGGAGGAAACTCACCACAAAGGATCTCCTCTATGCCATGCTTGGGGAAAGGTAAAAGAACGTGATGCTTTTATTCTCTTTGACCTAGTTCTACGCATAATTTCATATCCACAGAGTTGGCCACCAAGCTAGGTATACAAGCCTATGAGATGGGAGATGTCCTTGTTACCATATACATGTGGTAGTGATGTGTGTGAACACACTAGGACCGCCGGGGCATTTTTTCCCTCTTTAGGAGGTTTTTTCCCCGGAGCATTGTATATACACCATCACTCTAGGGCTATCTATCTTTCCATTACACACTAAGTAATACACTCTCTATTGTGTGCCTTGAGCTTCCTTCGTCTTCTCCAAGCTGTCTGCATTTCTCTGCAGCCCTAATTCCAACAATTGGTATCAGAGTAGGTTGCATCCTCCCGGGCTTAGTCGCGAGTTGCTCCAGCACAAGCCTGCTCATTGTCTTCGATTTCAAGCATTCGCAGGTCGACAAATTCTTTGGGTAAGCTCGAAGAGCTAGTCTGCTCAGATTTCTGATTCGGGCTCATTTCGGCCTCCGTTTCCACTATAGGCAGTATTGCACAGGTTATTTCGTCATTTTGTGCAGAATTCAGTCAGTGCCGTTTTGTGCATAACACGTGTCTCATAGTCTTCTATGGTTTGTGCTATATAGCACGTGTTGTTCATGCTCCGTTTCTCCTATTTTTGGGCAGTTTTCACATCAGGTGCAACATTTACCATGGCTGACAACAACACATATGTGTTCAAGATGTTTGCTGCTGCTGAGGATAGGTTGGATGGGGAAAACTACCCTATGTGGGCTTATATGATGCAACATGTTCTTGTGTCAGGGCGTTTGGAACATTGTGCAGGGCATTGATGTACGTCCTAGTTTTGAGGATGTAGGCGATGTTGAGGATGTTGCAGGTCTTGCTGCAAGGCTTGCTGCAATTAGAGTTGTTCTGCCTATGGAAAAACAAGCTTGTTGGGATGTAAAGGATGCCGGGCTCATGCATTAATTGCGTTGTCTGTGAAGCGCACCATTGTTCCTCACATCCGTTCAGCAAAATATGCAAAACAGGCTTGGGATATATTGGCTGGTCTTTATGCAAGTCACAATGAGGCTAAAATTTCTTTGCTGCGTAAAGAGTTGGAGTCAAAGATTATGCATGAGGAAGATTATGATATGGACACTTTCCTTGCTAGTGTCAAGGATATCAATGAGCAACTTATTTTCTAGGTGAAGTCATTTATGACAGTTCCCTTGTGCAGACTGTTCTTGATGCCTTACTAGATTCGTACCAGACTTTCGCTAGTACTTGGAGACTGATGACCGAAGGAAATCTTGAAGTTGTCAATTTTGATACATTATGCACATTGCTGTTGCAAGAGTCACTTTCCAGAAAAAAACAGAACTAGGAAGCGTGCAGTTGAACAGGATTTTATTGCTTCTCAAAGAAAGGGTGGTAACAGCAATGCGGCCACTTCTTATGGTTCTGCTACCAGTGGCAAAATTTATGTTCCTAATGCTTCTACTGGCAGCAATTCATCTGGAAATTCTGGTGATAAGGGCAAAAAGAAGATGCGTTGCCATTATTGTAAAGCTAATGATCACTTGATCAAGTCGTGTCCTAAGTTGAAGGCCAAAGAGTCTAAGAAGAAAGAGGGTGGTTCCACTGCAAATGCTGGTTCCACTACAAATGCAGCCATTGTTGAGTCTTCTATGAAAGGAGACTGTGTCGATGCAGAATGGGCTTTTAGCACAGAGTGTACTTACAATCCTGTTGGCCATGATGCATGCTTGTCAATTGCTGTTGTTTCACATGTGTGGTATTTTGACAGTGGTGCTACAAAGCACATTACCTCACATCGTGAATTGTTTACCTCTCTCGAGTCTATCCCTCATGGGAATTCGGTCACTTGTGTCAACAATGCCTCTTATCCGGTTCTGGGAGTTGGAAAGATTGTGCTTACTACTGCAAATGGCAGTTCCTTCACACTTGTTGATGCACTTTATGTACCTGGGATCAAGAAGAATCTCTTGTCTGTATCTGCACTTGCTAGACTTGGACATGATCTCAGTTTTGGTGATGAAATTGTTGCATCTGGCCTTTTGTGCCGTGGGCTGTATAAGCTCACTTTGTATGACAAGTGTGGATAAAATTTTGCAAATGTTGTTGCAGATTCAAGGGCTATTTCAGATGCAAAACTTTGACATGCACGTTTTTGGTCATCTGAATTTTGCCAGTTTGCTGCGTTTGCAAAAATCTGATATGGTTGCTTCTTTGCCACCTCTTGAAGCACCAGTCAAACATGTTTGTAAAGGCTGTATTTTGGGTAAGATGCAAGTTCTAAGTTTCCAAAGGATGGTTCAGTTCGGGCCACATGCAGGTTGCAGCTTGTGCATAGTGCTGTTTGTGAACCCATGCAAACTCCGTCCTTGGGCAATTACCTTTACTTTGTGACTTTCACTGATGATTACTCCAGGCATGCATGGGTATTTCCGCTTAAAGCGAAGTCCGAAGTTTTTATGTGCTTCATTCTGGCTATGACTGAAAATATCTCGAAATGTACTATGGGCATCCTCTGTTTCGATTGAGGGGGGGAGTATATGTGTCATGAATTTAATGCATTTCTAGCTAGTTGTGCGATAAAACACCAATGTACAGTGCCTTATACACCTCAACAAAATGGTGTTGCTGAGAGGAAAAACAGGTCACTGACGGAAATGGCATGATGTATGGTCAAAAGTCAAGATTTTTCGCATTCTTTTTGGCTTGAGGCCATCATGTGTGCCACTTATGTACTTAATAGGTGTCCTACAAAATCTTTGTAGTCTATTGCTCCATATGAAGCATGGCATGATAGAAAGCCTCCTATTGAGCACATGCATGTTTTTCGCTGTTTGGCATATGCTTTGGTGCCACAAACACAATGCAGAAAATTGGGTGATAAGGCTGTCAAATGTATTTTTGTTGGTTATAGTGCTGAAAGCAAGTACAGGTTATATCATCCGCAAAAAAAGCGTATTCTGGTTTCAGGGGGATGTAGTGTTTGTGGAAGATTCTGTTTAGCCCTTGCTGTCATGTACTAGAGACGGTAATGTAAGCTCATAGGAAATTTATGACACTTTGTTGCCTCTTTTCAGTGGTGGAAACACGAATGTAATTTCCAATGAGGCAAATCTACAGCCTATGGGGTTTTTTGAAAATGTTACAAATCAGCCTATTACTGATGCAGATGTACATGATGTACTTGATGAGGAAAGGGCTGAAAATGAGCAGGCTAGAGGTATGCCAAAATTTGGCTGGTGCACACTTTACGTGATAGTAAATTGGATGCACCTCTGTCTAGTCGTACTCGTTCAGGCTCTCGCCACGCATCTTATGCATCAGATTGTTATGCTTTGGCTACGTCTAGCTTACATGATGTTGAGGAGCCTCTGTCTTTTGATGAAGCACAGAATTCAGAAAATTGGATGGCTAGCATGCAATCAGAATATGATGCACTTATAGAAAATGACACATGGACTTTATGTGATTTGACTCCTAGCAAAAAGGCCATTGGTACGAAGCGGGTTTACAAGTTGAAATGCAAGCCGGATGGTGAGATCGATTGCCATAAGGCTCGACTTGTTGCAAAGGGTTATGCACAGCAAAAAGGCATAGATTATGAAGAGACTTTTTCTCCCACTTGTCGTATGACTACTATGCATTTTCTATGTGCATTGGCAACTCATTTTGGTTGGGATGTACATCAATCAGACATTGTTATTGATTTCTTGAATGGTGACATATTTGAGGAAGTTTATGTAACGCAGCCTCGTGGTTTTGTCATAAAAGGACAAGAGGACAAAGTGTGCATATGTAAGAAAGCTTTGTATGGGTTGAAGCAATCTCCTCATGCTTGGTATGAGAAAGCTGACACTCATGTGGTTAAACGTGGCTTTCGTAACAGTCCAACAAAAAGCACATTGTATGTAAAGCGTGAGGGTGATGTATTTCTCATTGTGGTTATTTATGTCGATGATTTGCTGATCACTGGACCAAATGAGAGACATATTGCTTAATTTAAGGCTGATTTGAATGCTACTTTCAAGATGAAAGATTTGGGGCTGTTGCATTATTACTTGGGTATACAGTTTAAGCAGTGTGATGGAGGTATTGCCTTGTGTTAGAAAAGTTACATAGAGACATTGCTATGTAAGTTTGGACTTGAGGATTGCAAACCTATTGCCACTCCCATGGAAACAGTTTGAAGTTGAGTCTACATGATGCTGGGGATCCTGCTGATGTCACTCTTTACCAAACTGCTGTTGGCTGCCTCATTTATGTATGCAACACGAGGCTAGATA